>NC_080162.1:94541779-94754799 GCF_950295315.1 Erinaceus europaeus
AAATGTCAGTAGTGGTGAGAATGAGAAGCTCTCACTCTAAACAAAATTCCCTCCTTGTACACACTCTCAGCCTCTGTGGAGGGTCCAATGGCCCCCACACACCAGTTGCACCCCGTTGGGTCCTGCCTGCGTGAGAGTGAGTGGGACTTTCCACATCCACCTCCTGGAACCAGAAGTGGTTCTGCCCACTCTTCCTGCCCAGGAACTTTCTCTCTTGACCTGCCTGGACCTCGGGCTCTAGCAGCTACTCCTCTCCCTGCCCTGGTTCCCCCTCCCTTGGCGGCTACAGCCCCTTTGGCACAGTCCAGGCTGCTGGCCCAGAAGCCCTGGGAACATTCCTGACCTTTGCATTGGTTTCCTCCTGCTCTTGGCAGCTTCTCGCTGGCCCTCTGAGCCCCCAGCCCAGTTTGCTGAAGCGTGCCACTGTTCTCACTGCTGCTTGCTCCTTCTTGGTGCCCTCCTTGGAGGGTAGGGGTGGGGGTGGCTACTGGATGCCCACATTCCCCAGAGGTCTGCCAAGGGGCAGATGCCTGTCTAGAAATGAGCATGAGAGTCTTCCAGCCTCTGAGAAGCACCCCCTCATCCCACACCACCCCAGGCAAAAGAGACCTACTAAGCGGCAGCTGAGATCTCCATTGCTCCTCCTCCTGGGCTCAAGGTGACCTTGAGCAGAGTCCTTTCCCCAGTCCTGAGAAAGCATATAAGGCTCCCAGCCTTTCCCTGGGGTGCATGGAAAGCAGAGAGAGCATCTAGCAGGGAAAGAGCTATTAAGCCAAGCCTCCTGAATTATAGATGTGTCCTGCCTCTGTCTGCCAGGACACTTAAATGCCTTTTAACCAACCCTTGAAACCTACCTCCTGGAAAAAAGAGGGCATGTTCATAGCATCTTTGTTTCCTAAGGCCCCTTGTGCAACTGTGAATGTGACCATTCCAGGGGAGAATTTTGCATTTGTCTCTGAACCGGAAAGAGGCCTTGGTGGACAAGATGGAGGCCCACTAGGCATCCAGCCCAAAACCAGGGGAGCTCTGCCCTGTTCACGCACAGGGCCACGTGCCGAGGAGGGCATAAACAGGTGGAGGAGATGCAGCCCTGGCCAGAACCTGAGCTCCCGCTTGCTCCTGTGCAATTTCCAGTGGTGTGTGTGTGTGTGTGTGTGTGTGTGTGTGTGTGTGTGTGTGTGTGTGTGTGTGTGTGTGTGTGACTCCTCTGGTCCTTAAGCTCCTGGTCGCAAACACTGCAAACGCTTCTTTTGCAAGGGTCAGGAAAAACTGGTGTTGGTGGCCGGGAACAGCCTGGTAGTGGGGAACAGCACCTCCCACACTCCCACCCATCCTGGGGACACAGGAAAGAGGATACCTGAGATTTGCAGCCCAGCCATTGTGAACCTTGACATTTGACTTTAGGGACTTTTTTTATTGGGGAATTAATGTTTTACATTCAACAGTAAGTACAATAGTTTGTACATGCATAACATTCCCCAGTTTCCCATATAACAAAACAACCCCCACTAGGTCCTCTGAATCCTTCTGGGACCTGTATTCTCCCCTTCCACCCACCCCACCCCAGAGTCTTTTACTTTGGTGTGATACGCCAATTCCATTTCAGGTTCTACTTGTGTTTTCTTTTCTGATCTTGTTTTTCAACTTCTGCCTGAGAATGAGATCATCCCATATTCATCCTTCTGTTTCTGACTTATTTCACTTAACATGAATTTTTCAAGGTCCATCCAAGATCGGCTGAAAACTGTGAAGTCACCGTGACTTTAGGGACTTTTGACCCCTCCAAACCTCTCTGCGTGTGAAATGAAGAAAACAGTGGCAAGTCCTAGGCACTATCGTAATAATCCATAGAGGGCGCTCAGCTTGGTCCCTGCTGCAGGTTCAGTCCTGCCAAGGAAGAAGACCTCTTGTGGGTGAAACCCACATCCTAAGCTGCGGCTCTCTCACCTGGCAAAGCCAGGGAGTTTGGAAAGGGCCTCCTCACAGGGTCCCTAGACACCTAGGGAGCACCGAACCTCCCCCTTCCTCTGGGTCGGACAGTTGGGGGGACCTGAGTGCCAGGCACTGAGTTGGCCTCATCACCCTTCTTCTTGTAAAGAGACCCCTGCTTGGACACATTCAAAGCCTGGCCTGGCCTGGGGCTCCAAGAAGAGGTTCCTGGAACAAATGCAGGGCAGAAGGCCTGGGTCAGGTGTCAGGGAGGGCAGCCCACCAGGCATGTGGCTGGTGAAGTCAGACCCCACTTAAAAGGCTGTTCCGCCTCCATTCCCTGGTGCAGGAACAGTGTTTCCGCCTCTCCCTTTACAGAAGCACAGGAAGCAATCAGCCCAAGGAAGCTGCATGGCACTTCCTTCCGTTCTCACCAGGCCCTCCGGAGGCCTTAGCAACCTGTACTTGCCCTGTGGGGACGGCAACTTCTCAGGTGTGGAGAGGAGGCTCAGCAGCTTGCTCCTCAGCCCCCACCACAGAATCCTGAGACCAGACCTGGCACACAGGCCAGGGTGCCCTTGGACAAGGGTCTGATGACCTGGGACCACACAGAGATTGGCTGAGTGAACCCAGGGAGCAGTCCGCAGCCCTCCCCTCACTTCTAGCCACCCCACCCCCTCGGAGCTAAGGGGACACATCCGTTGATGGTGTGGGGGGAAAAGGAGAGCAGTTCCCACTCCCTTCCCATGATCCCCTTAGACTCCCACATCCTCCATTTCCTCAAAAGGAAGCAGACAGCCAAGTCAGGTTCATGGAGCTAGTGGCTTCAGGGAGGTCCTGGAAGGTTTGGCCCTTGATCCTGAAATCAGAGCTGAGTGTCTGAATTCCCCCACTAAGAATCACCTTCTCCTCTCAGCCCTGCAGACTTTTAAATGTGGTGGGCTGGGATCTCCCCTGGGTTGATCTTCTCAGCCTACCCCTCCCCTACATGGCTAGCCCCACCCTCCCTGAGAACCGGGGAGTACTTGCTTTCTGGAAATTGGCCAACAAACACATTCACCTTGAAGTGTCAGACTTTAATAAGAGTGTCCCCAGCAGAGTGGTTCTGTAAGTCAACTCAGCGGTGAATTGCTGCAGACAGATGGGAGCCTCAAAAGGTGTAAGTGGGTCTCCCCCACCACCACCCTCCCTCCCCCAACTAAACACAGATGCCCTTAAGTAAAGGTGTGATGGTGGAGAAGGTTCATTGGGTTCTAGTCAGTTCCAGGGCCGCCCTCTGTGAGCTCTAGGCATAAGAGCATGAGCTCCTGAGTGAGCCTCAGAGCCTGATTCCAAGTCTCCTTAGCTGTGTGACTTTGAGTCAGCTGCTTAGCTTCTCTGAGCCTCAGGCTTGTCTCTAACCAGGGCCATGGGGAGGAGTAGATGAGATGACACTTGGCAAGGTGCCTGGCCCAGTAGTGGCACCTGCTGCTCTAACAGTGGAGAGTCCTGAGGAGGGACACACAGTTCCAGAGCCTTCCCAGTAGGAGGGTCTCTGGCTCTGCATAAACAGAACTATGGAAAATGATGGCCTGGTCCAGTCATGGGACCATTCTGCACATTTCTTGTGTGTGTGCGTGTGTGTGTGTAAGAGGAGCATGGAAGCACAGCTAGCCAAAGGCTGTGGCTCCTTTTTTGAGACAGGGCAGGGCACCTTTACTGCTCACTTCTAAGGGCCGGGCTGAGACCCATGCTAGTTTCTCTGGGCCCTTGGATCAAAATTCAGTTCCCAGGGCCAGAGACATAGTTTATTGGGTAGGGCACCTATTCTGTCACTCACATAATCCAAGTTCAAGCCCTGGCACCACATGGGAGGTGGTGAGGCAATGGAGGAAATTCCAGTGCTGTAATACTTCTCTTCCTATTTCTCAGTTTGAATAAAAAGTGTCTTAGATCCCTGGACAGACAACCCCACCAATGTGTTCTGGAGCCTCACTTCCCCAGAGCTCTGCACCACCAGGGAAAGAGAGACAGGCTGGGAGAATGGATCAACCTGTCAACGCCCACATTCAGCAGGGAAGCAATTACAGAAGCCAGACCTTCCACCTTATGCACCCCATAATGACCCTGGGTCCATACCCCCAGAGGAATAAAGAATAGGAAAGCTATCAGGGGAGGGATTGGGATATGGAGTTCCAGTGGTGGGAATTGTGAGGAACTGTACCCCTCTTATCCTATGGTTTTGTCAGTGTTTCCATTTTATAAATAAAAATGTTTTAAAAAAATGTGTCTTAGAGTGGTGTGGGAGGTGGATAAAATGGATAAAGTATTGGACTTTCAACACAAGGTCTCAAGTTTGATTACCGGAATTACCTGTGCCAAAGTGATACTATGGTTCTCTTTCTCTCTCTTCCTCCTATCTCACACATGCACAAACAAACAAATATTATTAAGGCCCAGATTCCTCAAAAATCAAATAAACAAGAAAACTTAAAACCCAGCTTCCAGGAGCATCTGTCCTCAATGTATAACTTAGGCTGGAGGCTGGAAGAGGAAGAGTTTAGCTTTCACAACTGACATACTATAAAAAGCAAGAGCCATGGCCTTGCTAGCTGGAAACTTCCGGAAAAACAGTCCCAAAACACCCCCATGCTGGTTGGTTTCTGTCAGGGAATGCTACCATCCTGTCCACCTTGTAGGCCTGTTTTCTGCTATGGGTCAGGCAGAGAACTTGCTGTGGTCCTAAGCTGGCCTTGGGGTGCCCAGACCAGACTGACTGTGGGTAGCCCTTTGAAAGGGAGCTAGGAGAAGGAGAGATAACATAATGGTTATGCAAAAGCTAGCAGTTAAAAAAAGAAAAGAAAAAAGGAAGGAAGGAAGGAAGGAAGGAAGAAGTGCTAGGGAGACAGCATAATGGTTACACAAAAGCCTTCCAAGCCTGAGGCTCTGAGGTCCCAGGTTCCATCCCCAGCACCACCACAATAAGCTAGAACTGAGGAGTGTTCTGGTCAAAAACAAACAAACAAACAAACAAACAAAACAAAAAAAAAGGAAGAAAGAAAGAAACACCTCATGCCTGAGGCTCTGAGGTCCCAAGTTTAATTCTCTACACCACCCTAAGCCAGAACTGAGCAGTGCTCTGGTTAAGATAAATATAAGAATAATAATAATAGGGTGCCAAGTTGTGGTGCACCTTGTTGACAGCACACATTACAGCGCACAAGGACCCAAGTTCAAGGCCCCAGTTCCCACCTGGAGGGGAAAGCTTGACAAACAGTGAAACAGTAATACAGATCTCTCTCTCTCTCTCCCCCACCTCTCCCCATTCCCTCTCAATTTCTTTGTCTCTATCTAAAATAAATTATGATTTTTTAAAAAATAATAAATACAGGGGCCAGGTGGTGGCACACCTGGTTGAGGGAACATGTTACAGTGTGCAAGGACCTAAGTTTGATCCCCTGACCCCACCTGCAGGGGGACAGTTTCACGAGTGGTGAAGCAGTGCTGCAGGTGTCTCTCTGTCTCTTTCCTACTCTACTACCCCCTTCCCTCTCGATTTCTGGCTGTCTCTATCCAACAATAAATAAAGATAAAAAAATTAAAAAATAATAAATAAATTAGATGAAAGGGAGCTTAGTACTACCACTTCATTAGAACTTTTAGCTGGCCAGCAGAGAGGTATTATAAGCCCATTTCACAGATGGGTAGCAGGTCCCCAGAGCCCTTTCTTGGCTGAACTATACTGCAACCTCCTCAAGATTCAGGCTTTCCTTACCGTAGAATGGGGTCTCTGTCGGTTTTCTTGGTCTCTTCTCTCCAGTCCCCAGATAGTCTGGAGCCATGTGGATGGGAGAAGCTGGTCCCAGGGGCCTGGGCCCAGGCTTCCAGCAGGCTCCAGCCCAGGGGCCCCCAGAGACCTAGCAGCAGCATAGGGATCATCTTGGCAGTGGGGCCGACTCAACCTCTACGAGTGACTCCAGAGACTGCCCCTGACGTAGTGCTAAAGTTAAGTCTCAGAAGGAAAAGAAAGCACAGGACAACAAAGAGAGGAAGTGGCCAGGGCCAGCCCACCGGTGAGGCCCGTCCGGGCCCCTCCCGCCCCCACCTCCTGCTCCCCAGCAGAGGCAGTCAACATCCCAGGCTAGTTCCTGAGCCCCAGCGGACTCAGCAGGGATTCTGGGGGTGTGGGAGACACCGGGGAGGTGGCTCCACTAAACTTGTCCCCTGGGGAACCTGCTTTCTGGGAGTCAAGAGAAGAACTTAATGTGGAGCTTGGCCTACAGGAAACCTGCTGCCATTTACCCTGGTGGCCAGGAAGTGGGGGACTTCATGCCTACTCAGCACCTTTCACCACTGGGCAGTGTGGGAACCAGCAGGAGGATGAGGCTCATTGGGAAAGGAACTGTCTGAGGGCCATACTGCTTATAGGCAGAGAGCAGCATATGGGGAGCCCCCTTGTGCTCCCTTCAGGCCTTACCAGAGACCAGAGCTGGTCCAGTACAGCATGATCCGAAAGCCTACATGGCCCTAACCACCTGCTCTACCTAGAACTCAGGTAGAAGGGGACTTTTACCTCTGAGTCCTCTTTGTACACAGGCACATCAGCCCAAGGCTAGAGAGCACCAACCAGGACAGCCATTATGGACAAGCAGGGCTGTGAATGAATGGGGGACAGTGATGGATGATTACATGTCCTGGGAGTGCAGGGGGCAGGAGGGGAAGAGTTGAGCCAGCTGGGTCCTGGGGGATGTGTACTTTCCTTCCCCAGCCTGGGGAAGCCAGGGGTCTTCCTCTGTCCCATCGTCCTTCCCTCCCTCTCTGCCCCCACCCACTGGCTGGGCTCCCAGAGGCTGCCACCGCATCATCAATATTTCATTGGCGTCAATAAGAGGCAGCAGCGGAGGCAGCAGTGGGGACAGCGGCTGCGGCAGCACTCGTGCCAGCTCCAGCCACAGCTCACAGGGAGATTCAGGCTCCCGTTCCTGCCCACTACCATGGATGTCTTCAAGAAGGGTTTCTCCATCGCCAAGGAGGGCGTGGTGGGCGCTGTGGAGAAGACCAAGCAGGGGGTGACAGAGGCAGCTGAGAAGACCAAGGAGGGGGTCATGTATGTGGGTGAGTTTGGGTGTGGCTGGAGGAGGCTGGGTGCAGCTGGGTGGTGTTGCTTATGTTTGGAGGTCTGGGTGTCAAGTTGCTTTGGGTCTGATGCAGCCCCCAGCCCCACTCAGAAAGGCGTTTGGGGAGGGGATGATGACCGGCTATTGAAACCGAGTCTCAGGACCCTGGAGCAACCCCACTGTCCTGCAAACCTTGGTATCAGCTTTGGTCTTCTTGGGCATCTTAGGGGGCCTCTGGGGTAGGAGAAGAGGAACACTCAAGCCTCAGACACACCTGTTTGTGCTTGGGAAGATGCACATGAGAAGACACACCAGCATCAGCTCACCAGCAACCCAGCTCCTCCCTCCCCCAAAGGCCAGGCAGGACCAGGGTAGGGTAGGGGGAGGCTGGGACTTCCAGGGACTAGAGACTCGACTCCTTAAGGCAAGGCTTCCCCCATTCTCCCTGGAGCCAACCCGGTAGCAGGTCTCTACCCTGCCTAGAGGGAAGGGGTGGGGCTGGCTGGGAGAAGAGCAGACTCTTTGTCCTGTCCAGTCCCATCCCCCCATAGCTCTCTGGAAGAAGGGGCTGAGCCACTGACTCAGCTTTCCTCACCCCAGTCTAGCTGCTGTGTCTAGAGCCCAGGACACACCTGGGGGGGGGTGTGTGTGTGTCTAGACTCGACCCCAGGCTGGATCACTCTCAGCCACCCCCTCCTCTGTCCTTCCTCTGTCCTGTCCACTTCCTATCCATCCCCTTCCTCTAGACCTAGCAGGAAGTGGCCTTTGAAAGTGACTGCTGGTCCCGAGACTCTGTCCTTACCCCCTACCCACCCAGACCCAGTCCAGCTGTGGTGGATTTGCCCTGACTGTCCCCCTCCTGACACCAGGGGCATGAGTCTGGGCTGACGTTTCTATTTCCTCCTCCAGGAGCTAAGACCAAGGAAGGAGTCGTCCAGAGCGTGACCTCAGGTGAGGAGTTCCAGAGGACATGGAGGCTGGGGCCTGCAGAGACCTCTGCACACTTGTATCAAAGACCCAAGTCCAGTGCTCTCCATATCCCACTTTACTTTACAGCCATGTCCCAAGCTAGATGTGAACCTGGGGTGATTCCTACCCCTACCACCACCACCATACCCCCTCCCCTCGAGGGAGTCAGAAAGGGTACAGCCTAGGGTCTCAGGTAGATTCAGAGCCCTGGGTGCTCTGGTGAAGGCATTACTCTGACCCCACCTGAGCAGACCAGCCCCTGGATGGGGAGGCATCATGGCCAAGACCAGCCAGAGTCTTTCCACAGTGGCCGAGAAGACGAAGGAGCAGGCCAACGCCGTCAGCGAGGCAGTGGTCAACAGTGTCAACACTGTGGCCACCAAGACTGTGGAGGAGGCGGAGAACATTGTGGTGACTGCTGGGGTTGTACGAAAGGTGAGACCTATTCTCTCCTCCCTCATTCTTCACCCAGAAAGTACTCCAGAAAGGCCTGTGGGGGAGGTGTTACCACCCCAATGATAAATAGGAAGCCAGAGCTATAGGGACAGTTGGTATTTTCACTTACTCAGTAACCCTCAGGTTGGAATCCTTAATCACCCATGGGAAGGGTGGTTTGGGATACAAAAGAAAGTGGGGCTCATGACCCAGGAGGTGGTACAGTGGATAAAGCACTGGACTCTCAAACATGAGGTCCAGAGTTCAAGCCCTTGCAGCACATGTACCAGAGTGATGTCTAATTCTTTCTCTCTTGCCTCCTTTCTCATGAATAAATAAATAAAATCTTTAAAAGAGAGAGAGAAAAAGTGGGGTCAAAATCACCCCTTCTTGAGGATGCTCTGCATTTATAAGCAGAAGCAGGGTCCTCTGGAAACCAAGTAGTGGCAGGTATCCTCCTCAGCAGTGGACACTTGGCCAGAGCTGCCAAGTCATTGGCCCCAGCATGTCCAGCCTTTCTCTGGGGGACTGGGATGCCTGGTGGGCTGTCAGTGGCCTTTCAGAAGAAGCAGGGAAGTGGCGCCCCCTGGTGACAGAAAAGCAGTGTGGCCACACCCTCCAACAGTGTGTGTGTGTGTGTGTGTGTGTGTGTGTGTGTGTGTGTGTGTGTGTGTGTGTAGGCTGACTGGAGGAACTGCCTCAGTATCCATCCACCTAAGCATTATTTTTACATTTATTGACTCACAATGGACAAAAAATATCCCATGAGACAGGGTGTGGAAACAAGGCCCAGAGAAATTAAGTACAGTACTGTGCCCAAGGTCTCATGAATGGTCCATGTGAGCTTGCAAGTCCAAGGGGCTTGGCCCCGAGCTGTGCTCCTAGAGCAGAGGAGACATGGATTAGGGGAGGTGGGGGCAGGGTAGCTGGTGGAGTCTGAGGCTCCTGTTTAGGAGACGGTGAGTAGAAGGATTGAGGAACTCCCTGCTTCTGAAGACTGATCCCCAGGGTGTCAGTTTCCAGGAGTGGGTGGAGGATATTGTTGTTCTCATCTCCAAGATGAATGACCTTGGGAAGCTGTTCAACCCCTGGATCTCCATTTCCTCGCCTGTATAATGGGTGTGGGTGACAATACCATCTCACAGGGCCATGCCAGGGTACAAGGACCTGGGTGCATAAAGCAGTTATTTCTGGATCCTGTGAGTCCCCAGCAAATGGAGGTGACTAGACCATCACTTTCAGTGACCCTGGGTATGACTCATCTGTGCTCGGGGAGATGCCAGCACCCCCCTCTCCCAGCAAAGACGTATCCCCCTCCTGGGATTGAGAGGGAGTCAAGGCATTCCTCTCTTACCTGGGAGGAGAGCTGCTGAGCCCTTGGAGTCAGCCCAGCCTCTGGGGTGGGAGATACTCACTTCAAGAGAAACTTCAAGAGAAACATTTCCTGGTGACAGAAAATAGTCACAGTTCAATCCCCAGTGAACTGCCTGTGTATCTGACTGCTGGTGCCACTAGCATCGAGTGCCAGCCCTGGAGCAGCAGGATTAGGCAGGTGACCACCTGTCCCGGGTCTGCAGAGTCAGCTCCAGCTCTGATTGACATATTTGGGTGATCTTTTATGCCTTAGTTCACCAAGGGTTAGCATGGCCCTGTAGTAGTAGGACTCTCTAGCAGTAGGTACTGAGACTAGAGTCCAGGCTGATCACCCTGTCTGGTCCTGCCAACCAACTGTCACTCAACCACCCCCAAGCAGGGCCTATCTCAGGCTGGAGAACAGAAGCAGAGGGGAACTGAGCCATCCTGAGCCTAGAGTCCTGAGCCCAAAACCCATCAAGGAGTGAGGAAGATGGTGACGAAGAAGTACTCATGTTCTCAAGGGGCAGGGGTGGGCCCAGAGCAGGGCCTGGACAGGCCCCACTGCTTTGAACTAGACACCTGGCCTTCCTGGCCTCAACGTCCCCATGTCAACAATGACGACAAGCCTTGAATCCTAGTCCTCTTAGCGGAGGGGGGGGCACTCAGTAGGATGATAGTGTGCGATGATGTGACTCAGGAACACTGGAAGAGGGATCATGTTTCAGGGGCTACTACCCACTCCACCTTCCCTATCCCACTAGACTTCTTCTTTGACGAGGTTCCAACAGGGACTGTTCAAGGACTTGGCATCAGCTTGTGGAGGAGAAGCTAGGATCTGGGTTCCTTGGTAACCTCAGAAAGCCTTGTTGTCATCAAACATGGCCCCTGCCATACAAGGCTCTGCCTGACCCTACACATAGTCCAGAGGAATAAGTAGCCTCTGCTTATTTATCTTTGAGGCAAGATTGGATGGGGCGGGGGAGAGGCTGGGGGACTCTGCCCTCCTTGTGGTCCCCCATTTCCTTTGCTTTCTCACAGGAAGAGTTGGAGCAACCTGCCCCTCCACAGGAGCATGAAGCAGCCCAAGTGGAAGAGGAAGTGGCTGTGGAGGTAGGAGCTGGGCATGTTGGAGGTGGGAGACAGCTTGGGAAAGCTTCCTTCCAAAGAGGGATCTCATCTCTTATAAACTCATTGCTTTGTTTTCTGGAGTTCCAGAGCTCTCCAATGAGCCCTGTGATCTTCTGCTGATCCTTGAGTTTGAATGCATAGAGTCCCCTCACAGATATTCACTCAGAGAGGAGCCACACAGATGATCCCAATCCCCCTCCCTACTCAAGGCTGGAGGCCCAGAACTGTATGTGACAGCTATTTTCTCTCCCAGGTCAAGAGCAGGGGAGTCTGAAGGACTGTAAGTCAACCACGGAAGCCCCAAAGAACTTACCCCTCATCCTTGGACCCCAGCCCCTCCTGGCACAAGGAGTGCCTGAGCCTGGAGTGTGAGCTTCGGAGCTCCCACTGCCCCTGCACCCATACTTACTGCCCACAGGCCTGCCCATCCATGCTGTCACCACCTTCACCTATACTTCTTCCTCACTGCCCCTTTCTGCCCCTCTAGTCCTTCTGACCCTACAAATGCTGCTTGAATTTATTTATTTATTTATTTTTTATGATTCCAAATAAAACTCAAGTCCTTAAGCCTAGCTCTCTCTGCTTACTGCCTCATTCCTGAAAAAGCTCCCTGATTCCTCCTGGGAACAGGGACAGGGATAGCCTATTTAGACATCAGGAAAGCAGGATAGGGCGCAGCTTCCCTATAGGGAGACCCTGGTGCTTCTGTAAACTGCTGAGAGCCCACAGAGCCTTCAGATTTCCTCCTAAACCTTGAACCCCAACCAGCTCACCCACCACTGACTTTTTACTAGGGAGCAGGAAGCTCTGCTTTGGGCTCCCTATTTGGTCTCCCCTGCATTGGGCCCAGGGACCCCAAGTTAGCTCAGTCGCTGAGGATAAAGTCCTGTAGACATCAGGAAGTGAAGATGGGGCTTCTTTGGTTTCCCAATGTGTGTCCTTGGCTCCAGTGTCCTTTGGGGAATAGGGACCTCTACCTGGAGCAGATGGTGACTTTTCAACGATGTGACGCCCACACCCACAGTGTGGGTTCCTCCTCAGCAGAGGCCATGACTCAGGGCCCCTCCCGATTGACCTCACTAGTTCTGTAGAGAGGCATTAGAAAGTAGGATGAGTGAGATGCAGGAATGTGAAAGAAAACAAGCCTTAAGAGGGGAAAACAAAACAAAACAAAAAACCCACAGTCTGAACCCCTCCCAGGCCTCGGTCACTGTCCTGAGCGCTATACCTCATTTAATCCTCATAGTAAATCTCTGGGAAGCCAGTGGTGTGGTGTGGTTTTTGATTTTTATCACGGATGAACTAAGGAACAGAGAGGTTGAATAACTTGCAGGAGGGCACAGAGCTACAGAGCTAGGATGTGCTAAGACTGGACAGAGGCCCAGGAGGCCTGGCTCTAAAACCACCCAGTTGATGCCGGGCTGCGCCTCCACATCCCTCCACACCTCTCCCCTCAGCTGAGAAGCTGAATGATGGGCATTCATTGAGTCCTCATAGTACCACTGGGGTGGGGGGCGGATTCTGTTATTGCCTCATCAAAGGTGGAGCAGGTGAGGCTCTGGGAGATGAAGGGATTTGCCGTGTGTGTGTGTGTGTGTGTGTGTGTGTGTGTGTGTGTGTGTGTGTGTGTGTGTGTGTATGTGCGCGCGCGCGCGCGCGCGCATGCACGAGAGATCTAACTCTGAGATGTCTCTGTTGTCACCCCTGGGGTCAGGCTGTCAATCTGGGGGCTGAAGAAGCTGCTGTCCTGCTTCTTGCCCACTGGGCTAAAGGTCTACCCACAGTTGGACGATGAACTAGCTGCAGGAGTGTGAAGGGAATAGGACTGCGGGAGGATTAGCAGGCTGGAGCAGGCTGGGGCAGGCTGGGTTGGGCTCCCCAGGAGCCCCAGAGAAGAGCAGGTGGTTCCTGCAGGCCTTTGTGTTGAGGCATCTCAAGCAGCGGGTGGCTGCTCCTCTGTCTGTTAGAGAGTGGCCTTGGGCGCCCTCTCCCACTGCCTGACTGCAGTGCCTTCACTGTCCTCACACTCAGGGCTGATTTTGACTTCACTAACTGGGCACACGGGGTGTGTGTGTGTGTGTGCAAACGCCAGACCCTCCCCCCCCACCTCACCCTCCCACTCTTCCCCTTCGCTCCTGCTAGAGGCAGGGTGTGGGCCCATCAATCAAGTGGACCTGGGAGGCAGGGGCCTTCCAGATTAACAGGGATGGGGGTCCTCCACAGAGATGCAGAGTCAGGTCTCCAGAAGAGTGAGCATCCGCTAGGTACGACACCTCTGCAAGAAGCCCAACTCCAGAGCACCTAGAACCAGGGTGGAGTGGGGGTGATGACCCTTGAGTGTCAGGAGGTTGTGTTTCAAAGGTCATTAAAAAAAAATATATATATATATATAAATATATATATAAATATATATATATATATACCTTTATTGGATAGACACAGCCAGAAATCAAGAGGGGGATAGAGAGGGAGAGAGACAGAGAGACACCTGCAATACTGCTTCACCACTCGAAAAGCTTTCCCCTGCAGGTGGGGACCAGAGGCTCGAATCTGGATCTCTGCACCAGGTGTGCCACCACCCAGCCCCTCAAAGGTCATTTTTACTGCCCCTATGTTACTGCTCCCCCACTCATGTGCAGGTCTCTGAAATGCCTCTAGTCCTCCTCCCCTGCAGCTGTCACCAAGTCCCTCCTGCTGCTGGTTTTTACATGCTTGGCTGTGTGCCCGGTGGGGGTGGGGTGGGGGGTATCTTTCCCTCTCTGAGTGATGCTTCCTTCCTGCCCTGAAACTAATTAGGCTGGGGGTGATCTGCCTTGGTCCCTGTGCCTGGGCGCTTGGGGGGGGGGTGGGCACCCTGGAACAGCCCTCTTGGTTGGTTGTTGCCTGGGGCGGCCAGGACTGCAGGATCCCCTGGGACGCAGCTGGTGACTCACCTTCTGCTGCCAGAGGAGCTTTTACCCGCTGTGTCTTGGGGACAGCTAGGAAAATGACAATGACCAGGCCAGGAGTGTGGGGACCTCATATTTATAGGCTTGGGATGGAGAGTTGTGGCCCTGTGAGTCTGAGGAAGCCTAGCACCAACTGCATCTCTGGTTTTTGTTTTATCCCTGCAAGCTTGTACTAACACTGCTGGCATCATTATTATGCCAGAGGCTGCCAAGGGCTGTGGCAGCACTTGGTACAAGTAAGTGCCCAACAAAGGGAAACTGTTGTTATTATTTCAACTCCAGTCTTGAGACATTAGCCTCCGGGGAATAATCTGGTTAGGGTCAAAAGTGTGTGAACACGGGGAGTGGGAGGTGTATGTTCCCCTCCCCCTCACTTGCCCCCAGTCTTTCTTTGAACCCCAACCCAGTTCCCATACAGCCCCTAGCCTCTTTTCCCACCCAGTTGTGGAAACTGTCTTCCTACCTCCTCAGCCCCAGGCCAGGATGTGCTGGGGTAGGAAGGGGGGGGGCGAGTTGTTAGTGGAGTCTGCTGGTCACTCCCCTGAGCTCCTCTGCTGGGAACCGCCCTGCCCCCCCTTGCCCCTCCCTGCGGGGTGGGCCGGCCCTAGGGTGCCTTAAAAAAACAGAGCTGGCACTGTCTCTCGAGCTCTGAGCAGAATCCAGTCTTGACCAGGCTACTTACTACTCTTGACGACCTCACAGAACTTACCAATATGGCCAGCAAGGGCTTGCCTGACTTCAAGAAGCAAGTGGAGGGGGCAGCCCAGGAAGCCGGTGAGAACATTGGCATCTGCTGGGGTGCCTAGTGGGTGCACGGGTGGGACAGGGTGGAACCTGAGCAACTGGAAGTGTGTGGGCGGCTCACAGTGTGAGGCTGAGGCTTGGAAGAGCCTTCTTTCTGATACTGGGACCCTGAGGGATGGTCACCACAACCAGCAGTCAGCTGGGTGCAGCCTTAAGAGAATTGGGGAAAGAGCAGTGTCTCAGAAGTAGGAGCACCCTTTGAGCACTGATGCGGAAATACAAGGAGACTGAGTGGATCCAAACTCTGCCTCCTGGTCCCCACCCCATCCCACTGCCCCACCCCTACCCTTAGAGGAGGGTGAAGGTCTGTAAAGAGAGCATTACTGCCACACCAGAAACCTAACTGTCCACCCTGAGTCTTGGGGAGCAAGGCCTGATGGGATAAGGAAATGGCTTCAGATTCCCACCAGTCCCTTGCCCTCTCCAACTCCTCACACAGAGGTCCTTCTCACCCTCACCACCGGCGTATTTGTGGGAGGTTGGGGGGAGCAGGTGCCCAGCCTTAGTTCCTTTACTTCTGGCTCTCTGCAGGGTAGGGGGTGTGAGGCAGCATAGGCCACTGGCGAAAGGTCTCCCAGAACCCAAGTCCAACTCCCTTGGGACTCTAGCTCCCAATTTCAGCCAATCCCCTCCTTCATGACCTCCACTCCAAGTCTGCAAGTCTGCCCTGGAAAATCCACTTGTCCCAGAAGACTAAAATGCTGCCAGAGAGCTGTGTTTACTTCTGTGCTTTGATTTCACTATCTATGAACTGGGTGCAAATGCTCCTCAGTGGTCCACAACTCCTCACCCCTCCAGCCCCCCACCTCCATTCCCCCAGTATGGGCATGCCAGGCCCTTTTTTGTTCAGCAGCAAGGATGAGTCACCTCTTTGGAGACTGGAGTCACCTGCCTGCCCACCTAAGCCCCTGGAGACTCTGTTCACCAGAGGCAAAGTCTAGTCCGGAGGACACGGCCTGATCTTAGAAGACACCTCCCTTCTGCACTTGTTTCCTTAATGCCTTAAGCTGCCTGCCCACAGTGGCACTGGAGAATTAGAAAGGCCACAGTGCACTTAGAGGCCCCAGTGCACTAAGGGTGCACTAAAGGTGGAACCACAGGCATCTGGGCTGGGTTTCTGGGAGAGAAGCTATTAAAGGTGGCAGGGTTCTTTATGGGCCATACCATACAGCAGTAGTCTGGCCTGGCCCTGCCTTCCTAACCTCTGAGAGACATTTTCTCAGCAGTCCTTGACTTGGGGTGGCAAACAGGTCAAAGAGGAGGGGCCAAGATTTATAAGTAAACAAAATAACAGAGGCATGGAAAGGGCTCATGCCTCTCATTGGCTGGATGGCTCATTTAAGGGACTTCCCCTCTATGGTTGGTATCCGTATCTCAGGCCCATGGAACAGACCATTCTTTTTCATTTGTCTGTATTTTTATAAAGATTTGTATATTTGTTTATGAGCTGGGAGTGGGGAGGAGGGAGGATCAGCCCTTTGAGCTAGGGGTTGAACTCTGGACTTCATGTTCAAGAGTCTAATACTTAATCCACTGCACCGTGACCCCTCGAGCCCCAGAAGGATAGGCTCAGAGTGGCAATGGTGGGGCCCTGATGTTCAGTGATGCTAATGGTCACATCTCTCTATTCCAGTGGATGTGGCAGGAACAGCAGCTCAGCAAGTGGTGGATCAGGCCACAGAAGCAGGCCAGAAAGGTCTGATGGGGCTGGGGTAGGGGGGCCAGGAGGGTGGCCAGCCCTGCCATACCCCCTATTCCACCCAGCCTTTGCCCCTCTCCTCTTAGACTCCTCTCCTCTGCAGCTTCTTAGCCAGGTGGCCTGGAGGATAGCGTCCTGGGGAGGAACACCCTGGCCAGGCTAACCCTACATGTCACTGCTTCCTTATCTCACCTGCCCTTTCCTTTACTTACCAGCCATGGAACAGGTGGTCAAGACTACCCAGGAAACCATCGACAAGACTGCTAACCAGGCCACTGAGAGTTTCTCTGGTTTTGGGAAAAAATTCGGCCTCATGAAATGACAGAAGGGAGATGTAGGTGACTCCTCTCCAGGCCAGGACCTCTGGTCAGGTCTTTGTTTGTCACCTCATTAAAGCACCTGTTATTACCTACCTTGTGTCTACTTATGTCTTCTATGCTGAATCCACTCCTCCTCGACCTAAAGCAGAGCCTCCATATCCAGAAACCCAGGCCCCAACCCCCCAGTCTTGGCAGTCCACATTCGGACGCTCAGTTCCAGGAACGGGCCCTTCTATTAAAATTTTTTTTAATTGTATTTAATGAGAGAGACACAGAGAATGATACATTGAAAGAAACCTGAGCACTGCTCAGCTCTGGCTTATGGTGGTGTGGGGGACTAAAACTGGCATCTCAGAGCCTCAGGCATGGAAGTCCTTTGTATAACTATTCTATATCCCCAGTCCCCAGCTCTTCTTAAGAGAAGAATGCTGGGAGTCGAGCCTTAGCGTAGTGGGTTAAGCGCATGTGGCGTGAAGCACAAAGACCTGAGTTAAGAATCCCGGTTTGAGCCCCCAGCTCCCCATCTGCAGGGGAGTCACTTCACAGGCGGTGAAGCAGGTCTGCAGGTGTCTATCTTACTCTCCCCCTTTCTGTCTCCCCTTCCTCTCTTCATTTCTCTGTATCCTATCCAACAACAATAATAACCACAACAACGATAAGACAACAGGGGCAACAAAATGGAAAAAATAGTCTCTAGGAGCAGTGGATTCGTGGTGCAGGCACTGAGGATTCCTGGAGGGGGAAAAAAAGAGAGAGAGAGAGAGAGAGAGAGGGAGAGAAGACTGCTACGTCCTCATCGGATGGTCCAGTAGCTCAGCCTGGGTAGGAGGCAAGGGGCTTTAGGAGTCGGGGGTCTCCTGACCTTCATCGAGGTTGGGGGCATCGGGACATCCCATGCCTGGGCGCCCTAGAGAACCTCGGGAAGCAGACAGTCTCTGGGAAAATGCCTAGTCATGTGCAGATTTCTGGTCCCGGGTCCCCGCACCCTGCCCGCAGAGTGCTTGCGAACCTGCCCCACCCCACAGTGAGTCACCACCTAGGCCCTCCCTGGCTGGGCTGGGCGGAAGTGCAGGGGAGCCCTGCCCATGACACGCCCTGGGAGGGGCTGCGGCTCACTGGGTCCAGCACTTGGGCTCCCGGCTCGGGTTGGGGCGCCGGGGGCGGGGCGGGGCGGGGCGGGGCGAGTGTTCTCGGGTGCAAGGACACCCCTCCCAGCTCCTCTACCTTCTAGCACCTCACCCACCCCTCCGGTCCCAGCCTTTTGCTTCTGGCTCAAGATCAATAGCTGCATTTTGGTCTAGCCAGTCCCCCGACTGGATTAGGGCTCCCATACGTTTGTCCCCCCACCGCACGTGTCCAGGCACGCGACACCAGCCCCGGGGAGCCCCGCCGGTGGTGACTCACAGAGGCACCGGACGAGGCCCCGCCCTGGCGCCAGCCCTTAACCCTGCGGAGCTCTGCGCCTTTGCACGCGTCGTTCCCTCCACCCATCATGGCTTTGTTCTCTCCTGGACGAGCAAAGACATAGTCGTCTCATTTCAATTTAAACATCGACCCCCCTCCCCCCAGTTCTGGGGAAGACATAATGATAAAAGCTGCAACCTTTTCGCTCAGATTCAAAGGCGGCATCCCCGGACGCCTTCCCGAGCTGCCAGCAGGGGGCAGTATCGCCCATAGCAGTCCAGGTCTCATTGTGGGTGCAGTCGGGAGACGTTTCGTTTCCGCAGTCTGAGCCCTGCCAAGCAAACAATACTAGGTCTTTGTCCCACTCTTACCCTCACTCCGGGGCTTTTATACTCGGTTCCTTGTTGCTGGCTGCTGCCAAAAGAAGACCGCTCCTAGTACGCAAAATGGCCTGAGGCTGTTCTCTCTGACTTCAAAGGGAAGGTCCTTCAAGAGACACCTGTGTAATGGCCGGTAGGCAGGAGCTGGGAGAGGGGATACGGGACTTTTCCAGCATCAACCACTCCCAGCCTGTGGGAGTTGATACTGGGGTTGGGAGATCACCTGACCACGCCCAGGAAGCAAGTGAGGATGGACTGTCGGAGCCCTCACATCTCTTCTTTCTTATTCTTATAATACTATTTTATTTTGCTTTGTTTTTATTGTATTTTATGAGAGGAAGAGAGAGAGAGATACAGAAAGAAAGACAGACCAGAGCACTGCTCAGCTCTGGCTGATGGTAGTGCTGGGGACTAAACCTGAGGATTCAAAGCCTCAGAGATGAAAGTTTTTTGCAAAGCCATTATGTTGTTTCCCCAGGCCCTCTTCTCTCCTCTTTTCTCCTGTCCTCCCCTCTTCTCTCCTTTCCCCCTTCCCTCCTCTTCTCTTCTTTTTTCTTTTTCTCTTCTTTAAAAAAAATAATTATTTATTGGAGAAATTGATAGGGAAGGGGGAGATAGAGAGGTAGAGAGAGAGAGACACCTACAACACTACTCATGAAGTTTCCCTCCTGCATGTGGGGACTGGAAGCTTGAACTGGGGTCCCTGAGCATGGTTGCATGTGCGGTCAACTGTATGCACTATTGCTCTCATATCTTTCCTTCGTAATAATAGTTGTTTTAGTGGGGATATAGCATAATGGTTATGCAAAGAGACTTTCATGCCTGAGGCTCTCAAGTCCCAGGTTCAATCCCCCACACCGCCATAAGCCAGAGCTGAGCAGTGCTCTGGTTAAAAAAAAAAAAAAAAGTTGTTTTATTTCATATGAGACGTAGAGAAAAAGCTTTACATGAGAGAGAATCCAGATCACTGCTCCAGTACAAGCAGCATGGAAAATGGCGCCAGGAGCCTCAGACATGCAAGTCCTGCACTTTACAGTGAAGCCATCTCCCCAGCCTTTCTTTCTTTCTTTCTTTTTTTAACAGTCTCTTTAAAAGTGATTTAATGGGGCCGGGTGGTGGCACACCTGGTTGAGCGCACATGTTACAATGTGCAAGGACCTGGGTTCGAGCCCCCAGTCCCCACCTGCAGGGGGAAAGCTTCACAAGTGGTGAAGCAGTGCTGCAGGTATCTCTCTGTCTCTCACCCTCTCTATCCCTCCCTTCCCTCTTAATTTCTTTCTTTTTTTTTTTTAAAAAAAGTATTTTATTTATTTTATTTTTGAGAGAGATGCAGAGAGAGAAAAACAGAAACACCAGAGCACTGTGCAGCTCTGGTTTATGGTGGTGCGGGGGATTGAATCCGGAACTCTGGAGCTTCAGGCATGAAAGTCTCTTTGCATAACCATTATGCTATATACTCCCACCCCTCTCTTAATTTTTAATGGTCTCTATCCAATAAATAAATAAAGATAATAAAAAATTGTTTAAAAAGTGATTTAATTTTGGTTTACAAAATTACAAGATAACAGAGGTATAATTCCACACCATTCCCACCACCAGAGTTCTGTATCCCATCCCCTCCATTGGAAACTGCAATGGCTCTCCCAAGGTCATAGATATGAGCTGACTATTATTTCATAACTATCTGTATTAACATATATTTGCTCTTTTTTCCTCTGGTCCTGCCTTCTTTTCCTTTCTTATTCACACCTCCACCTGTTACTACATCTGAGTGTTTTCTCTCCTTGTAGTCTGTCTTCATATTGGTGCACAGATGAATGGATAAAGAACCCAGGGGCCGGGCAATGCAGCACCTGATTAAACACACATTTCACAGTGCACAAGACCCCAGGTTCAAGGCTTAGGAGGTGAGAAAGTCCATCTTCACTTCTCACAGGGGCACCCTTCCCTCTCCAGCCTCTTTTCTTCCTCTCCCTCTGCTCTCCTGCCATTCCCAGCTCTCAGCTCTGTCCCCCTCAGCAGAATGTGCTGCCCTGTCTCAGCCTACAGAGGCAGCCAGTAGGAGGGTTCCCCTTGAGAGGCAAGAGCTGAGAGCTGGGAGTGGAGGGGCATGTGGAACTCTACCGAGCTTTCCCCAGCCTTTCTGACATATTTTGTGTTGTGTATCCTTCCCCTGTTTGACACAAAGAAATCTCAGTTGACCCAACAATCCCTCTTCATTCCTGGTCTCCTTGTGAGTGGTTGCCAATGGACGAGAGTATGACCCAGCTCTGGCCAAGCAAAATAGATGTCAGGTGCCAGGAAGGCTGAATAGTGTCATGTCTGGCTGAGCACACACCATGCACAAGGACTTGGGTTCAAGCCCCTGCTTCCCACTTGCAAGAGGGACACTTCACAAGCAATGAAGCAGGTCTGCAGGTGTCTATCTTTGTCTTGCTTTCTCTACCTTCCCCCTTCCTCCCCTCTCAATTTCTCTCTGTCCTATCAAATCAAATAGAAAAAAGAAATAGGGTCAGGTGGTAGTGCACATAGTATGATGCACACGGACATGTACAAGGATCCCAGTTCGAGCCCATGGCTCACCACCTACAGGGGAGTTGGTTCACAAGCGGTGAAGCAGGTCTACAGGTGTCTATCTTTCTCCCCCCCCCATCTTCCCTTACTCTCCCAATTTCAATTTCTCTCTGTTCTATTCTATTAAAAAAAAAAAAAGAAGAAAAATTGCCTCTAGGAGCCATGGATTTGTAATGCTGGCACCCAGCCACAGCGATAACCCTGGAGGAAAAAAAAAAAAAAAAAAGGGAAAAAATGTCTGCCAAGAGCAGTGGACTCATAATGCCAGCACTGAGTGAGCCCCCAGCGATCAGCAAAATCCTGGTGGCATTAAAAAAAAAAAAAAGGGGGTGGTGGTGGTGCACCTGGTTGAGAACACATGCTACAGTGCACAAGAACCCAGGTTCAAGCCCCTGCTCCCCTTCTGTAGGGGGCAAGCTTCACAAGTGGTGAAGCAGTGCTGCAGGTGTCTCTGTCTCTCTCTTTGTCTATCACCCCCTTCCCTCTCAATTTCTGGCTATCTATATCCAATAAGTAAATAAATAAAGATAATAAAAAAGGGCCAGACCTATTTCATTGGACACTTTTGTGACTATAAACGATGCTTAGAAATACAGCAGCCAGATTTGGGGAGATAGCATAGCAGTTGTAAATTAGGTATTCATGTGTGGGTCCCCAAGGTCCCAGTTTGAATCCCTAGCACTATTATAAGCCAGACCCAAGGAGTAGTGCTCTGGTCTCTGTCCTCTCTCTCTCTCTCTCTCCTTCATCTCTATCACTGAAATAAAATAAATGTTTAAAAAGATAAATGGCAGGTTTTTACTTTTTGTTCACTGGAACCTCACTGCTCTAGCTCAACTTTGGTAGAAAGTGATAGTGGTAGAGACACTACAGGTCCGAAGCTTCTCCTAATGTAGTGGGACTTGGCTCAAACCATGTGTGTGGCAAAGTGGGGGTCCTCTCTGATGAGCTATCTTGCTGGGCAGTCTCTTTCTCTCTCTTTTTTTTTTTTTTTGTGTGTGTCCAGAGTTATCGCTGGGGCTCAGTGCCTGCACCACGAATCCACTGCTCCTAAAGGCCCCTTTTCTCCCTTTTGTTGTCCTTGTTGTTTATCGTTGCTGTCATCATTATTGTTGTTAGTAGTATTGTTGTTATTGTTGTTGGATAGGACAGAGAGAAACAGAGAGAGGAGGGGAAGACAGAGAGGGGGAAAGAAAGATAGACACCTGCAGACGCTTCACCGCTTGTGAAGCAACCCCCCTCTGCAGGTGGGAAGCCGGGGGCTCGAACTGGGATCCTTAGACCAGTCCTTGTGTTTTACGCTATGTGTGTTTAACCTGCTGCGCCACCACCCGGCATCCCCTGGCAGTCTTTTATTTATTTATTTATTCCCTTTTGTTGCCCTTGTTGTTTTATTGTTGTTGTTATTGATGATTGATGTCTTCATTGTTGGATAGGACAGAGAGAAATGGAGAGAGGAGGGGAAGACAGAGAGGGGGAGAGAAAGACAGACACCTGTAGACCTGCTTCACCACTTGTGAAGTGAAGCCCCTGCAGGTGGGGAGCCAGGGACTTGAACTGGGATCCTTATGCCGCTCCTGTTGATACAGGCAAATTAGGACTATAGACAAAACCTGCATCTCTAAATTAGCCAGTCTCATTTGCCACACGGCTATGCAAGAGGCTACAGTTTCTTTATTGTTTCATTTACAAACAAAAACTGAAATCCTCCCCATTGGACCTGTATGCCAGGGTCCTATTCTTGCCAGCTATACCACTTCCCCAACACAGCACCCTCCCCATCCATCTCTGCCTCAATAACACTGACTTATTATGACTTTTCCCCCATTTCCCTTGACATAATTATCTGGCTTGCCTCAGAGTTTTCACACTTTTTTTTTCCCTGCCTGGAATATTCTCCATTTTTACTCACAAACCACCCTTTTCCAGGTGGCTCCTGCTCTTTTATCTTTCAGGTTTCAGCGTTTCCAGACCCCCCCACACACACACATGTTCAGCCACTTCTAATGTATTCTTCCTTCTTTTTTAAAATATTTATTTATTTATTTATTCATTCCCTTGTGTTGCACTTGTTTTATTGTTGTTTTCATTGTTGGATACGACAGAGAGAAATGGAAAGAGGAGGGGAAGACACAGAGGGGGAGAGAAAGACAGACACTTGCAGACCTGTTTCACTGCTTGTGAAGCGACTCCCCTGAAGGTGGGAAGCTGGGGACTCGAACTGGGATCCTTATGCCAGTCCTTGCACTTTGCGCCACATGCGCTTAACCCGCTGCACTACTGCCGGACTCCCTGTATTCTTCCTTCTATATGTCTCTTCCATAGTTTTACTTAGTAAATCACTTCCTTGTGTATTTTCTGTGGTTGCTTTCCACAGGATTGCAAACAAGTCCCTCGCACTGTGTAATGCACAGATAGCACTAAATATAGTGCTCTGGTGATATCTGCTCAATAAATAGTCAATACATCAGTGACTGTTCTCCAACTAGATAGCAATGAGTTTGCACACTGACAGTTTCACCATGGTGCCATCTCTTCAATGCAGCCTCATCCATGCACCCCCACCAACCCCAGAGCTTGGTGCAGCTGATAGTCCCATGACACTATATGAATGCTTGTTTCTCTGGGCCTCTATCCCCCAACATTGTGAGCCCTGGAGGGCAGGGGCAGATTGAAAGAAGCACTGATGCTAACCACTAGACCCTAGACCAGCAGGAAGTGCTGGCAGGACAGATCCAACTTGCATTTTGCTCTGTGCTTGGAACACAGTGCTCACGGCACTAGCAGAACTCGTGGATGCCCATGGGAGTCCAAGTCTGTCTCCCTGACGCTTATGAATCTACTTGAACCCAGAAGGGGAGAAGAATAGAAGTCCCTATTCCTATTGGATTTCAGTGAAATCACAAACATTAGTTCTTCCATGAACTATTCCCTAAATAATTCCTAATTCTCCAAAACTCAGCTCTCCAACAACTTGCCAGACACAAAATCACCGATAGCACTTACATTTTGTTTCTTGTGAATACAGTGAGTATAACAAGACCAAAAATGGCCTAGGAGCAAAAGCTGCTGTACCCACTGAAAGGCTTTCAGAAAAAGAGATACTTGTCACCACTATAGCTTCTCAATTAGCTAGACTCAGACCAAAAGCCAAAATTACGGGTGGCTTATAGTATGAGTGACAGACTGTGGTCTTCACCTAGTTATAAGAAGGCCCTATTGCTTACCCTTACCCACAAGCCTCCTGCTTCACTTACAAGTATCTGTGATATATAGATAGAAGTTATGTAGTTAAATAGCTATGTAAAGGTTAATGGGTAGAAATTAGTAAACTTTCATGTAGGCAAAAGTTAGTGAACTCTCATATATTCAAACGTTAGCCAAAAGAGAGCCCTCGTGGTGTATGCTTACTTTACGACAGAGATTTCTTTAGACAGACAGTTTGCTAGATATTAGAAAAGTGTTACTTAGACCCATCCAAGAATGGGTTAAGAAGAAAATCTGTGGGAGTCGGGCGGTAGCTCAGTGGGTTAAGCGCGCGTGGCGCCAAGCGCAAGAACCGAGTAAGGATCCTGGTTCGAGCCCCAGCTCCCCACCTGCAGGGGAGTTGCTTCACAGGCGGTGAAACAGGTCTGCAGGTGTCTATCTGTCTCTCACCATCTCTGTCTTCCCCTACTCTCTCCATTTCTCTCTGTCCTAACTATGATGACATCAATAACAACAACAATAACTACAACAACAATAAAAAGACAAGGGCAACAAAAGGGAACATAAATAAATAAAATTTAAAAAAAAAAAAAGAAGAAAAGCTGTTAGACTGAGCTCCAGAATATATATGCTAACCAACACAGACAGTTGAAACTAAGGAGATAATGTTTGAAGTTATTTTGGCCATACCAAGGCCACAAAGATGGTCAAAAACCTAGGGGAGGGCTGGCTGTCTTAAGACCACAGAAACTTTCAAGGGAAACTTACCTATAATGATAATAATGTCTATAATTATAATAATGTCTGGAGTTATTTTTATTGTTAATAAAAATAGTCTTGCGTGATGTCAACTGTATCCAAGTGAAAAGTGTTTAAATAATAAACCTCTGCAAACAGAGGTCAGAGGTGCCTCTCTCCTGCACTCGAAGTAGCTGATGTGTCTTTCACTTCATTTGTCTCACCGACTCCCCCTTTCCTGAAGGAACCCTGAATAACCTGCTGGGGCTGGCTCCTGGAAGTGGTGCTAGGAGTCAAATTCAGGAGTCCATGCATGAGGAACCAACTACTTTGTCCACTGTACCATCTCCTAGGTCTGAATGCTCAAAACTAAACTTTCCCAGACACCAGCAGGCAAATGCTATGGAAAGGGAAACAGATGGATGGGGGTAGATAGCATGGTGGTTATGAAAACAGATTCTCATGCCTGAGGCTCCAAAATCCTAGGTTCAATCTCTCATACCACCATAAGCCAGAGCTGAGCAGTGCTCTGGTAAAACAAAAACAAAAAACAAAACTTGTTCTGCTTTACATCTTAACACTTTTCAGCCACCAAGTTGCAGCTGCTACCATGATGCCAACCTGACTTCCCTGGGCAGAGGAGCTCACCAATGTGTCCTGGAACCCCGCCTCCCCAGAGTCCTACCCCATTAGGGAAAGATAGAAACAGGCTTGGGAGTATGGATGGACCTGTCAATGCCCATGTCCAGTGGAGAAGCAATTATAGAAGCCAAACCTAGCTTCATTTGAACCCCCCTCCACCAGCCCTTCTCCAGCCCCATTCTTTTGCCCCCATCGGTTCTGCTGGTCACATCTGCTTCTGGATTGGCCTGTTTTTTTTGTTTGTTTGTTTTTTGTTTTCTGAATCTCCTTTTGGTTTCTCTAAAGTTAATTCTGGTGGTTCCAGAGGTGGTGCAGAGGATAAAGCATTGGACCCTCAAGTGTAAGTTTGATCCCTGGAAGCACATGTAACAGAGTGATGTCTGGTTCTTTTTCTCTCCTCCTATCTTTTTTCATAAGTAAATAAATACAAAATTTTTTAAAAAGTTAATTTTGATATGTGTTTTAGTGTAGGGTTTTTTTTTTTGGGTCCTCCACCTTTCACTATTCTCCTTCTCATGTTCCTTGTTGTTTCATAGAGTTTCATGGCAAAGCATTTCTCTTTCATTTCTTTTTTTTTAAAAAAGATTTTATTTATTTATTAATGAGAAAGATAGAAGGAGAGAAAGAAAGAACCAGATATCAGGTACATTTGCTGCTGGGGACTGAACTCAGGACCTCACGCTTGAGAGTCTGATGCCCTATCCACTGCGCCACCTCCCAGACCACACTCTTGAATTTCTTTACCATTTAGAATGAAGCTGCTGCTGCATATACTAACAGATCTGGAAGTTTGGCAGGCTGAGCTGGTATGCTTTGTTTACAGAGCATATGTCCTCTCTCCACCACAGCTCCTTGCCCTCATTTTTAGAACCTTCCCTCTTGAACTGCACCATCCAGTACACCTCAGTCTTGGCCCCCTTTGGGTTCAACCAGCAGGAGATGTAGTAGGACGTCAGAGGGGGAAGCCCTTGTTCTTTATTCCACTGCTCCCTCCATACTGGGCATGGCCCTATTCCTCCTATATCTGCAGCTCTTCTTGAGGTTTCCATGGTCCTTCCCCTCTTCCCCTCACCCCCAGCCTAGGAAAAGTAACAATTCCCATTCTTTCTAGGGCCTCACCATTTCTCTTGGGCTCCCGTAAGATCTTTCCACACTTTTGTCTCTCTCCTCACATGCCCTCTGAGTTCCCCAGGACCATGGGTGTGTGAATACTGACATGCTGAGGAAGTCTTTCTTCACTGGCAAACTAAGTCACTAAGAGTCTGGGCTTGGTTCCCTATGGCTGGGTGGAGTTGGTGTGTGTAGGACATGTAGGTTCAATATATATCATGAGCGCAAATCTATGAGGCAGAAGTAAGGAGAATACAAAGGCAGAAGGAACACTTATAAGACACTTGACATTCATGACATCTACAGTTTGGATCACGCAAGACACAGTCATGCTTCAGACATAAAGTAGATTAATATTTAAGCACTTCAACATTTTTTTTCACAAGTGATAATTACTAAGCTGGCAATTTGCTATTTGAACAATTGACTCTCCTTGGCTTGATGACACAGCCAGTTCTTTGCCAAACTGTTGAGTAGGTTGTTGGGAAAATTCCAATTGGCTTCTATCAAATCTTGATTTTTCCTGCCCAAGGACTAAACCTGACCTTATGACACAGGACAGACTGGCATGGGTGCTTTGCTGGAGGTCCAGCATGAACCTGAACTCTTTCAAGGTGGAGCAGTTTCCACCTGAGTCATCCTCAAGCTTAGAGGGTCTTGGGTCGTCCTAGGTTCTTTGGCCAGAAAGGAGTCCAGCCCAAAGGGACCCATAGACTGGGTTGAAAGGGTAGGAAGCTGGTCACAGCTGGAGCTGGAAGATCGAGTGAGACCGAATATAGGCCAGAACATTAATGTCTAGGGCTCAGATCTGGTCCTGGATGCTTTGACTCTTTCTTTCCTTCCTTCCTTCTTTTTATTTTTGGTGGTGGTGGTAGTAGTAGTAGTGGTTTAGGAGGAAAAACTTTGACTTCCTGAGGGCCTTTGGTTGGGCATTTGGGCTCTGCATCTGAATTCTTCACTAGGAGATCTGGGGCCATAGATTGTTGTCACTGGATTTATAGTCATCACACCAAAACCATGCATTAAGCAGTAGCATCATGATCAGGAGGAAGTCTCATGGTGAGGGCATCAGTAACCTGACAGTGTAGTGTTGTAGCAGTTCAGGCTCTGAGCTGTTGCCTGAGTCATGATGAGTGGGGGAGTACTGACATGGGTCTGTTCAAAGGCCACAAACTGCTGAAGAGAGGGCACAAAGAAAATTACACCAGGGTGGGAACTGACAGGAAGAGTTTCATGAGTCTTAAGGACATACTGTCAGGCAATAGTCACAGAGAGGAGATATCTGTAGGCTTGGGGACACATACAACTTCAGAGAAAATAGAGAAGGGGCTATGATGGGTTCAAGGAATGTTCCTGTGGGTCTGTCAATGTAACTCTCACCCACTGTTTCCCAGAAGTACCCAAGCCATCTCCCAGCTGCATTTCCCTAGTGCTCTGAACAGAACATTCCATACTATGGCTAGGGGATATCCGGACCTGCTTAAGCTCCAGTGCCCCTCACTTTCACAGACCCTTCTGAATCCACAGGACCATGCATATGTACTTGTAAGTCCAATAAGAGTAGTAATATATCTTTGTCTTAAAGAAGATCTCTCCAAATGCAACCATTGCCACTTCGTCATGTTTCACTTTGGTTTGTGTTCAGAGATACCAGGCCTGGGATGTCAACCCTACAGCTCCAAAACACTGGCGAGACCTTTCCTAGCTCATAGGACTCCCTAGTTCCATTTTGGGTGGCACACTTCCTAACAAGTTACAGAACTTAGATATAGACCAGGGCTCAAGGGGTAGAGTACACGTCTATAGGTATCCATAAGTGAGGGGGGAATATATTCCTTAAAGTATAAGTGGGCCACAGACATAATGGGTCTAGACCTCCAACAGATCCTTCTCACAACTGTCATTGGTCATCTCCATCAGGAACAACATAATGGACCCCTCTGTGGACCCCTGTCAGACCTGGCCTTCAATGTGAATCAACAATGGTAGGGAATGTTCAATTCTCTGAAGGGAGGTTGGATAGCATACTCTGCTTACCACCCAAGGATGATGGGTCCTGAAATTGACGCACCCTAGAATGTTCCTAGCTGTGACCACAGAATGTGAGCTCAGACCTACAGGGATGCAGAGGTTACATAGGCTCCTGTGCTGAATATGGGCCCCAGATCAGATCTATGGGGCTTACAGTTAACAATATTTATATTATTTTCCCATGTTTGGGAGCTACTCTCTTCCCTGATCCAGCTTTCTGGTCCTTTTTCCAACTGTGACACCATCCCCCCAGATAATAGCTTAGGTCACCTGCATATTAGCTGTCAGGTGCAAGCAAAAACTAGTTGGATCATGGGTCCCTTGAAATATACCTGAAATAGGCCTACTAGCTTTTTCCAAAATGGAAACTCCAAATCCCCATCCACAGTATTCTTGCCTTTAAGTTCATTATTAGTCAACATTTCGCCCTGCTTTCTATCTTAACTCTTTTTCAGCCACCAGGTTCCAGATGCTACCATGATGCCAACTGGACTTCCTGGGGCAGATAACCCCACCAATATGTCCTGGAGCCCCACCTCCCTAGAGCCCTGCCCCACTAGGGAAAGAGAGAGACAGGCTGGGAATATGGATCGACCTATCAATATCCATGATCAGCGGGGAAGCAATTACAGAAACCAGGCCTTCCACCTTCTGTAACCCATAATGACTCTGGGTCCATGCTCCCAGAGGGTTAAAGAATAGGAAAGCTATCAGAGGATGGAATGGGATGTGGAGTTCCGGTGGTGGGAACTGTGTGGAATTGTACCCCTCTTATCTTATGGTCTTGTCAGTGTTTCCATTTTATAAATAAAAAACTTTTAAAAAAAAGTAAAAGTGGGCAATAGTCTGCAATGAGTAGACTTAGACTCAATTAGTGCAGCCAGTAAGTGGACAGACCTAAAAAAGACATGATAAAGTACTTTATCAAGTAGTTTCTACGATACAAGTAGTTTCTAGATACATTCCTCACCCACTTCCTATTTCACTTCCCTCAATCACCCCAAGGCTAACTTTGTCAGATAAAGTAAGGACTACAAAATCTGGATAAGGGCAAGAGACTGGCACACTTTAATGATGACCCTTTTGGTCACTACCAAGCTATCCCATCACCTGCAGCCCTAATCAGGGAATCCTGGGATTCCCACATAGATATGATGGGCCTAGACCTCTAATAGATCTCTCTCCGCCATCACTGGTCACTTCTATCAGGAACATCATCATAAGTTCTCTTCTGGGCTTCTAGAGGAACTTGCCCTCAATGGAGAACAACAATGGTAGGGACTGCCCCTCTCTCCAAAAGGAGGCTGGGTCAACGTACTCTGCCACTTGAGGAAGACTGGTCTTGAAATGAGTGCAACCTAGAATGTTCCCAGCTGTGACCATGAACTGTGAGCTCAGACTGACAGGGACTCAGAGACTACACAGGCTTCTGTGCTAAATTTGAATAGATATGAGTCCTAGGCCAGATCAATGGAGTTGACAGTTAACAGTATTTATATACTTTTCTCATATTTGGGAGCCACTCTCTGCCCTGATCCAGTTTTCTAGTCCTATTCCCAACTCTGACACCATATTCCCAGACAATACTTTTAGTCTACATGCATGTTAGCTATCAGGCTCAGTCAAAAACTACTAAGATCTGCTCTATTCTTACCATTAGGTTCCTGTTTATTAAACAATTTGTCCTGGGGGCTGGGTATTGGCACACTGGATTAAGTGCACATAGTACGAAGCACAAGGACCCAAACAAGGATCCCAGTTCAAGTCCCTGGCACCCCACCTGCAGGGGTGATGCTTCATAAGTGGTAAAGCAGGTATCTTTTTTTTTCTCCCTCTCTATCTTTTCCTTCCCTCTCAATTTCTCTCTGTCCTATCAAAAAAAAAAAAAAAAGGAAAAAATGGCCTTCAGGAACAGTGGATTTGTAGTGCTGGCACTGAGCCCCAGCTATAACCACGAAGGGAAAGAAAAAGTCCTGCTTTATGTTTTACTGCTTTTTAGCCATAAAGTTGCAGATACTACCATGACATCATCCTAACTTCTCTGGGCAGATGACCTAAGCAATGTGTCCTGGAACCTCACCTCCCCATAACCCTACCCCACTAGGGAAAGATAAAAACAGGCTGGGGGTATGAATTGACCTGCCAATGACCATGCTCAGCAGAGAAGCAATTACAGAATCCAGACCTTCCAGCCTCTGCACCCCACAGAGAATTTTGATCCATACACCCAGAGAGATAAAGAATAGGGAAGCTTCCAGTGGAGGAGATGGGATATAGAACTCTGGTGGTGGGAATTATTGTATCTCTCTTATCCTACAATCTTGTTAATCATTATTAAATCATTAATAGTAATAAAAAAAAGATTTCTTCAAATTTTGTCAGGCTCAGTGCACTCCTGCCAGCCATGAGGCACATATGAGACTGCAACCTTGTGACCCAGAGTCCCTGCCTATCCCAAGGGGCCAGTCTTAGCCTGGAGCCTTTCAACACCACACAGGAATGGGGAAGGGTTTTAGCACTAAAGGCCTAGACTATGAGGGCCTGTGGTTAGGTAAATACTAATTAGGCCCCACCACATCCTCCCAGACAGCTCTGAGGGATAAGGGTGCTCACATAGAGGGAGGTGGCCTCAGATTCTTGCTCCACCCTGGTCACACCACATGAACTAGGACTCTGGAAGACCTTCTATCCTTGTCACCTGGCTAGTGGGAGTTGCAGGACCCAGTTCTCTGGCCCCACGGCAGCCTCATGCTTCACTACTCTATGGTCTGTCTTGCTGGCTGGTCAGGGCTCACTGCTAAGTGGGCCTCCTTCAGCACATCAGTGGTGACAGGGAGGCAGTTCAGAGCTTGCATGCTTAAGCCTCAATGACTGTCAGTGACATGTCCAGCAAGGTATGACTGTCCCCATTTCATAGATGAGGATACTGAGGCTTAGGAGGGGGTTAGTGTCTAAAGAACACAGCATGTGGTGTGTGGCCCTAGGCAGATCTCCACCCTGAATAACTAGGGAGGCAGCCTGTGATGTGTCAGTAGCTGGTAGGGCTGCTTTCTGAGAATTCAGCTGATGAGACCCTCTGTGTACTCCTTCAGGACTTCCTGGAGGTTCTCTTAACCTTCGAGTGTCTCAACTTGACACTAGACCCTGAAGTGCAAGGAGGCTGGTTCTGTGAGGTTGCCCTTTTTGAGTCATTCAGATGCACTAGTGAGTGAGAGCCAGCTGACTAGCCACTAGGAATGAGGAGGCTTATGTGTCCTCCTCTGCCTCTGGCAAAGCATAGCCTGAGTCTCTGAGTTGCCCAAGGGAGACTGCAAAGCCAAGGTTCTTGAGAATTGGGAGGGCAGCAATCACTCCAACTGTATTGCATTCTATTTCCATCCCTAACCTGAGGGGCTGCCTAGCTTCTCAGACCCACTGAACCCCCAATCTTCCAACTAAGCCACTCTGCAGTCCCTGCTGGTTATAATCTGAGTTTTGGCCATACCAGTGCGCTGTGAGCCCAAACCCACCAGGCTGACAGGGCTACTATCCTCAAGTGTCACTGGCTGCAAAGAACAATTAGCTTGAGAGAGGCCTGGGACCTGGACATGACCTTTCCATCCAGAATCAGTCTTGCAGGGGCTGGGTGGTGGTTCACCTGGTTGAACGCACGTGCTATGATGCACAAGGACCCAGGTTTGAGCCCCCTAGTCTTTTCCCTGCAGGGGGAAAGCTTTTTGAGTGGTAAAGCAGGGCTGCAGGTGTCTCTCTGTCTCCCCCTTCCCTATTGATTTCTTACAGTCTCTATCCAACAAACAAATAAAGATAATTAAAAAAAAAAAGGTGCAAAGCGCAAGGACTGGCCTAAAAATCCCAGTTCATGCCCCGGCTCCCCACCTGCAGGGGAGTTGCTTCACAGGTGGTAAAGCAGGTCTGCAGGTGTTTATCTTTCTCTCCCCTCTCTGTCTTCCTCTCCTCTCTCCATTTCTCTCTGTCCTATCTAACAACGATGACATCAATAACAACAACAATAAAAAAAGGGCAACGAATAGGAAAGTAAATAAAAAATTGAAAAAAAAAAAAAAGGGAGTCAGGCAGTAGTGCAGTGGGTTAAGCTCAGGTGGCACCAAGCGCAGGACCAGCGTAAGGATCTTGGTTTGAGCCTCCAGCTCCCCACCTGCAGGGGAGTCGTTTAACAGATAGTGAAGCAGGTCTGCAGGTGTCTATCTTTCTCTCCTCCTCTGTCTTCCCCTCCTCTCTCCATTTCTCTCTGTCCTATCTAACAACGACAACATCAATAACAACAATAACTACAAACAAACAAAACAGAATCAGTTTTACTCTCTGCCTTTGCACCTCACAGGGCCCCAGGATAAGGGGTGGTGGTGGTATGGAGAATCTTATGCTGCCAGGGGAGCAGTGCCTCCACCAGCAGGCTGGGGTGGCCCCACCCAGGCTCTCTTCCTCCTGTTGCAGCTTGAACTGACTCAGAGACTGGCTTCCTACTGGCCAGGCTCATCCCAGAAGCCCTCAGAGGCATCTATAAAAGCACATTGACCCAGGCCCCAGCATCCTGCCTGACTGCTACCTATTGCTGCACAATGCTGGGAGGTCTGGGGAAGCTAGCTGCTGAGGGCCTGGCCCACCGCACTGAGAAGGCAACTGAAAATGCTGGTAAGGACCTGGAGGCTCCTTTCCATCTGGGACGGTCCATCTTGGAGGGTGGGGACTGAGCTCAAGGGACCCATCTTAAGCTGTTCCCCGCAGGTGCGGGGCAGGTCGTGGCCCTATGGAGGAGCCCTGGCTGAGCAGCTTTCATTAATTAGGACAGAATGGGGATGAGTGCTGTCATGGTAGGTGGCTCAAGGAGGTGTCATTGAAGCCCATCTACCCTCAGGCAACCCTCCTTCTGTGGAACCCATGCCACCATCACTGCCCAGGCTATGACTTAGAGCCAGGAGGGAGGTACAGGGGTCAGGAGGAGCTCAGGTGTTGGGCAAGTCATTGGTAGCTTGAACCCTCCCCTCCAGAAGTCCTATGAGACTATTCATGGGATCTGAGACAGGAAAAGGAAGATGGATTTTTTTATATAATTTATTTTCACCACTTTAGAGTTTCAAAGGCTTCTTCATTGAGAAATTATCAGGTCTGCTTCTCTTCAAAGTCAGTCCCTAGGGTAAACAAGATAGATACAGAGGACATTTGTCATGTCTTCAGAATTCCTAGATGTCTTTCTTTTTTTAAAAATTTTCATTATTATTGTTATTTGGTATCTAAAGTCAGCTTCTGTAGACTGAGTCAATCTATGTTCCAGGCATTCTGTGCATTTTGTGAAAAATGGCGTGTTAATGCCTTTTCAACTCTTTCTGAATTGCTGCAATTATGCCCATTTCATTTATTTACTCTGCAGATAGCACTATCCATGTCCCACCCCCTTCATTTTTCACTAGCCCCCCAAGGTCTGTGTCACCCCCATTCTATAGGTGAGAGGACTAAACTGTCAAGAGTGAAGTTAAAACTTGTCCTGACACCAAAAGCTTCCAGTTTTCGCACATCCAAACTTTAAACAACTCCTTGGTGGACAAAAAGTTCCCTTTTAGTGGAGGAATTATTGGAGAGAGGCTTCAGAATTATCTTCAGACTGTAGCCTCCATCTGGCCCAAAGCAGAACAGGTGTGGCGACCTGGGAAACAGGCTCTGCCTTTGCTCCAGATCTCCAGCTGGCGGGAGGGCCTGCTCCTTGGCATTCCAGTGCATACTGGGTCGAGGGGCATACAGGGCCCTGTTCCCTTATCTAGCTCACTCAGCTTGTCTCTTGAGAGCCAGACTCCAGATGGTAGTTATTTTCATGAGTCAGGCGGTTCTGGGTGTGTGTGTGCGTGTGTGTGTGTGTGTGTGTGTGTGTGTGTGTGTGTTTCCCGAGCTCCACCCAGAATATCCTGAACTATCTGGGCCCTTCTGTGTGAAGAGAAGCAGGCTTACACTATACTCTCACACTGGCCTTGTCTCATTTTCACAGCTCATGCAGTGGAGGAAGTGGTGAAGGAAGTGGTTCATCATGCCAAGGAGGCTGGAGAGAAAGGTATGGCCAAGGTTGAGGATGGAGAAGAGAGGGAGAGAAGCCAGGTGCTGGGTATAACCTGTTCCTTGCCTAACCAGGTCAATCCTGGGCCCTGATGGTGCACTTTCTCAGCTGGGTGTGACTATCTGAGACCTTCTGAAGTCACAGACAACACTTTGCCAAAACAGGGTCCTCTTTGCAATGTCAAGAGGAGGGTATCATAAGGACATTTAATACAAAAAAATGTTTTTTACATAAATATCTTTACATACATATTTACATAGATGTTAAGACATCTTATGCCTTGTGAGTGTATCTATGTAGAAAGCATATATGTGACTCATTGTTTATAATAAAATTGATTCCAAATGGATCAAGGACTTAGATATAAATATGTGAAATTACTCAATTATTAGAAGAGAACATAAGACGTTTTGCTATAATATTGAAGAAGGGCAGGAGCTTTAAAGTAAGTCAGAGAACCCAATAACAACAAAGAAAATATTACTTAATAAGCAACTTCAAACATTTCCAATGGAAAAAGAAAAATTAAGTTAAGAAAAACAAAACAAAACAAAACATCACAACTGGAGAAGATTTATTTGTGATAGAAGTGATAATACTGTTGAATGTAAAACATTAATTCCCCAATAAAGAAATAAAAAAAAGACATGATAATCCATTATACAAATGTCCAAGAGCTATAAACAGGCAGTTCACAGAAAAACAAGTATACGGAACCGATATAGAGCATTGACTTCCCTCAAAATCAAAGAAGTGCAAGTGTTGGGGGGAAATAAAACCTCGTTTGAATGTGTTCCTGCCTTTGGTCCCCACCAGGACTTCCCCAAGGCACAGTCGATTCAGATGATGACATCCCACAAGCCACACAAAGTGCTCTGAGCACAGCAAGTAACTGGAATTATTTCCTTTGCTCACTCAGACATTCTTTCTCTTTCCTCCTAACAGCCCTTTCCGAAGCTTTAAACAAGGCCCAGGAGAGTGGAGACAAAGTGGTGAAAGAAATCACTGAGAAAGTAACCAACTCTGTCACAAATGCTGTCTCCCACGCAGCAGAAGGCCTGGGCAACCTGGGACGCAACACACCTGCAGACTCATCCTAAATTTCAATGAATAAATAAATTAAATTAAATTAAATAAATAGATAAAATAAACAAACTGTGACATGTACACTTCTTGTGCTGGGTTAATTCCTATTAAATGGAAACACTGCTTGTGTCCTAAATGTTCCCTGGAAGGCTTGGGGTGGGGTGGGAGATATCACTGGGGGTCTGATTAGGTGGGTGTCTTGCTTTTACTTCAAGATTTCTCATATTGAAGCCAGGAGACAGTTCATCCGGTAGAGTGCTTGCCTCACTATGCTCAAGGTCTTGGGTTTGAGACTTAGCACTAATAGGAGTACTCTGGATTCCTGGGGAAGCTCCACAGATGGTGGGACTGCCCACCCCCCAAAAAAAAAGTCATGGAAGTTGGGCTGTAGAGCAGGGAGTTAAGCGTAGGTGGAGCAAAGTGCAAGGACCAGCATACGGAGGTGAAGCAGGTCTGCAGGTATTTTTCTTTCAAGTCTCCCCCTCTCTGTCTTCCCCTCCTCTCTCCATTTCTCTCTGTCTTATCCAACAATGACGACAACAATAATAACTACAACAATAAAAAGCAAGGACAACAAAAGGGAATAAATACATAAATATTTTTAAAAAGTCATCTGGGATGGAGAGATAACATAATGGTTATGCAAATATACTTTTATGTCTAAGGCACCAAAGTTTCAGGTTTAATCCTCAGCATCACCATCAGCCAAAGCCAAGCAGTGTTACAGTAAAAAAAAAAAAAAAAAGCAAGAGTGATGCTCTAGTCCCCTTTCTCCTTTTGTCTATCAACAATAAATTAATACAACCTTTAAAAAAATCTATACCGGACAGAGGACCTAGTGGGGGTTGTATTGTTATGTGGAAAACTGGGGAATGTTATGCATGTACAAACTATTGTATTTACTGTTGAATGTAAAGCATTAATTTCCTAATAAAGAAATTAAAAAAAAAACTATACCGGGGTGTCAGGTTATAGCTCAGTGGGTTAAGTGCACATGGCGTGAAGCACAAGGACCGGCACAAGGATCCTGGTTTGAGCCCCCAGTTCCCCACCTGCAGGGGGGTTGCTTCAGAAGTGGTGAAGCAGGTCTGTCTCCCCGTCTATCTCCCCCTGGTCTCCCCATTTCTCCCTGTCCTATCCAACAACAGCATCAATAACAACAATAATAATAACCACAACAATGATAAAACAATAAGGGGAAAAAATGGCCTCCAGGAGCAGTGGATTCATGGTGCAGGCATGGAGCCCCAGCAATAACCCTGGAGGCTTAAAAAAAAAAATCTGTATCAGAAAAGTAAGGGAAACAAGCAAACAAAAAAACCACCATAGGATAGTGGGATCCTCATGCAGTCACTAAGCCCAAATGATAAAACTCTGGTGGCAAACCAACACCCCAGTAGCATATATTCAAATTAACAGCATTTATTTTGGGGATAGGAATTTTCTTTTCTTTTCTTTTCTTTTCTTTTCTTTTCTTTTCTTTTCTTTTCTTTTCTTTCTTCTTCTTTTTTTTTTTTTTTTAACCAGAGCACTGCTCAGCTCTGGCTTATGGTAGTGGTGAAGATTGAACCTGGGACTTTGGAGCCTCAGGCATGAGAGTCTCTTTGCATAACCACTATACTATCTACCCTCTGCCTGAAATCTTTATTTACTAGATTACATATTTCCATGATGCTTTAATTTAAGAGAAAGAAAATACAGATATATTTTATTTAAAAAATATTTGTTTATTTGTTATTTGAAGAAAGAGAACCAGAGCACCACTCTGGCACATGCAATGCATGCAATGCTAGTAATCAAACTCATAACTTGGTGCTGGAGAGTCCAATGTTTTATCCATTGCACCACTTCCTGGGTCTCAGCACAGATATATAAGAATTTGATCATACGTGGTCCAGGAGGTAGTACAAAGGCTAGCATGCGGGAGTCAGGCGGTAGCGCGTGGGTTAAGCACAAGTGCCACAAATAGCAAGGACTGACATAAAGATCCTGGTTGGAGCCCCGGCTCCCCACCTGCAGGGGAGTCGCTTCGCAGGCGGTGAAGCAGGTCTGCAGGTGTCTATCTTTCTCTCCCCCTCTCTATCTCCCCTCCTCTCTCCATTTCTCTCTGTCCTATCCAACAACTAACGACATCAACAATAACAATAATAACCACAACAAGGCTACAACAACAAAAGGGGGAAAAATGGCCTCCAGGAGCAGTGGATTCATGGTGCAGGCACTGAGCCCCAGCAATAACTTTGGGGCAAAAAAAAAAAGGCTAGCATGCTGCACTTATAAGCATGAAGTCTGAGTTCAATTTCTGGTACAGCCTGTGCCAGAGTGGTACTCTGTTTCTCTCTCTCCTTTCTCTCTATTAGAATGACTAAATAAACCTTTAAAATGTAATCATGAATGGCATACATAAATTAGCTTATTCAAAATTGTTTCCTTGGCTCAACCCTATGGGCATGAGAAATGAAAACAAGAGAAAATAAATAGGACTGCATGAAGCTAAAAAGCTTCTACACATCAAAAGCAAACTATATCCAAAGCTGACCAGGCAGCCCAGTAAATGGGGGAAGACATTTGCACACCACATACTTGACAAGTAATAGATGTCAAACATCTGTACAGAATTGATACAGATCTACAAAAGAAGCAAAACTAACCCAGTAGAAAACTGAGCTAAAGAACTAAACATTCAGTTTTCTAAAGAAGAGATACAGATGGCCCATAGGCATACTTGACTTATTAGAGAAATACAAATTAAAATTACACTGAGATTCTATCTCCCATCTGTGAGAATTTCTTACATGAGCAAAATAGGAAATGACAGGTATTGGAGAGTTGTAGAGAAAAAAGGATTCTGCTTCACTGCTGGTAGGAATGCAGATTGGTGCAAAGTCTTTCTCTTTGAAAGACTGTATGAAGAGTCCTTAAACAAAATAAAAGTGGTCCAGCAATATCACTCTTAGGCAATGATCCAAAGGACACTTAAACGCTAATTTGAAGGAACATATGCACCCCTATGTTCATAGCTGCGAGATTCACAGTAGCCAAAGAGTAGAAGCAGCCTAAATGCCCATCAGCAGATGACTGGTTAGTCATGGAACATACTCTGAGAAATATTACTCTGCAACAATACAAAAAAATGACACTATGTCTTTTGGGACAAAGTGGATGGAACTGGCAGTGATTATGCTCCCTCAAATAAGAGATGAAAGACATTACAGAATGGTCTTACTCATATGTGGAGTCTAGAGAACTGATACATAAAAATTTGCAAAACAAAACAAAAAAAACAGAGAAGCAAGAAAACTGTTTCTAAGACTTGTGAGAATTATGATGGTTATCTGAGGGAGGTGGGAGGGTGGGGACACAGAACTTTGGTAGTAGGTGAGGTGTACAACAATACATTGTAATCTTACAATCTTGTAACTCACTATTAACCATAAATTTTTTAAAAATGGAGAACATTAAAAAGAGAAAAAAAAACAATATCTAAAGAAATTATCTCCTTGTTCAAGATTTAATTGTTTGCTGGTTTTGGGTTTTCTTACCACTACTTGACAGAACAAGACACTGAGGCAGGGGAGATAGCATAATGGTTATGCAAAAAGACTCTCATGCCTGAGGTTCCAAAGTCCCAGGTTCAATCGCCCATACCACTATAAACCAGAGCTGAACAATGGTCTGGTAAAAAAAAAAAAAGTAAAAATAAAATAATAAAGATACCAAGTGTTTAGAAACACAGTAGTTTGACATTATCCAGACCTGGAGGAGTGTGATCTGTGGACAGTTCTTGTTGAGCAGGATATAGACCAGTTCAGGTTGTTAGACTTGCATGTCAGGTTTCATGTGGACTAGTCTCACAGAGTAGGACCTACATACCGAGATAAATTAAACTCAAATAAAGAGCCTATATTTCCCCCAGTCCTGGAACCTCTAGGGTGGGGCTCACTTTCCTGGATCACATCAAATCGATGGGGTTTACAGTCAACAATATTTATATACCATTCACATATGTGGGAGCCACTCTCTTCCGTGATCCAGCTTTCTGGTCTTTCTGCCAGCCATGACATCACTTCCTCAGGCAATAATTAGGATCCACCTGCATATCAGATTTCAGGCTGAAGCAAAAAACAAAACAAAAACACTAGTATAGCCTCAGGCTCTTTAGAATATAACTAAAACATGCCTACTAGCTATCTCCAGCCTTTAGGTCCATGATTGGTCAGCAATTTGTTTAGCTTTGTATGTTAACTCTCTCTTCAATCACCAGGTTCCAGATGCTAGCATGATGCTGACCAGACTTCCCTGGACAGACAACCCCACCAATGTGTCCTGGAGCTCTGATTCCCCAGAACCCTTCCCCACTAGGGAAGGAGAAGACAGGCTGGGAATATGGCTGGGTTAGTCAACACCCATGTCCTACGGGGAAGCAATTACAGAAGCCAGACCTCCCACCTTCTGCACCCCACAATGACCTTGGTCCATACTCCCAGAGGGTTAAAGAATAGGAAAGCTGTCAGGGGAGGGGGTGGGATAGATTTCTGGTAGTGGGAATTGTGTGAAGTTGTACTCCTCTTATCCTATGGTTTAGTCAATGTTTCCTTTTTATAAATAAAAAATTAAATTAAAAAATTAGACTCAGGGAGTTGGGCTGTAGTGCAACGGGTTAAGCGCAGGTGGCGCAAAGCACAAGGACCAGCATAAGGATCCCGGTTTGAACCCCGGCTCCCCACCTGCAGGGGAGTCGCTTCACAGGCGGTGAAGCAGGTCTGCAGGTGTCTATCTTTCTCTCCTCCTCTCTGTCTTCCCCTCCTCTCTCCATTTCTCTCTGTCCTATCCAACAACGACAACAATAACTATAACAATAAAACAGCAAGGGCAACAAAAAGGGAATAAATAAAAAAAATAAAAATAAATTAGACTCAAATAGACACATAAAAATCAACACAATTTTTTACTAGAGAGAGTTGGGGCAGCATTGGCCATGCTCCCTTGACTGTTAAAGAATAAATACTATTTTCTCTGTGTAGTGTGTGAGGAACATGACTGCAACCACAAACTAATTATATTATTAAGAGCAGTAGAGAAAATGGTGGAGAAAGGTCCTCCAGAAATTCTTCTCAGCAGAGTAGTGGCCCAATGGTTGAGTGCATGTTACATGTTACAATGCACAAGGACCTGGGTTCAAACCAGTGGTCCCCACCTGCAGAGGGAAAGCTTAGGAGTGGTGAAGTATTGTTCCAGGTGTCTCTTTGTCCCTCTCCCTCTCTATCACTCCCTTCCCGCTCAGTTCTGGCTTATGGTAGTGTGGGGGATTGAACCTGGGACTTTGGAGCCTCAGGCATGAGAGTCTCTTTGCATCACCACTATGCTATCTACCCCCACCAGAGTCAACTATTTTTTTTTTCAGGACTGTGAAAAATTAATGAAAGGCAACAGTCAAGGGAACATTTATGTAAAACATATTAAAGACAAACTAAGTCTTTTTTTTTTCCCTCCAGCATTATCACTGGGGCTCTGTGCCTGCACTGCAGATACACTACTTCTGGCAGCTATTTTTTTGATAGGACAGAGAGAAATTGAGAGAGAAGGGGAAGACAGAGAGGGAGAGATTGCTAGTGGTCTGAAAGGTGGCACAGTGGATAAAGCGTTGGACTCTCAAGCATCAAGTCCTGAGTTCAATTCCCAGCAGCACATGTACCAGAATGATGTCTGGTTCTTTCTCCTCCTATCTTTCTCATTAATAAATAAATAAAATAAAAAAGAGAGAGGGAGAGAGAAAAACAGATACCTGAAAACCTACTTCAGCACTGCAGGTGGGGAACTGGAGGCTTGAACTGGGGACTCTTGCAGGGTCCTTGCACTTCCTACTATGTGCGCTTAACCCAGTTCACCACCGACCACCCTGAAGGATCCTCCCCACCCTACTTGTCCCCACAAACAAAGTCTTCAGGAAGTGAAAACCAAGGCAGAGATATAAGTTGCTTGCCTCAACATGGAAGGTGAGTCCTTCGGCCAAGCTGGGTGACTTCCTCACTCTAGGTATTAAAAAAAACAAATTGCTGGGTAACCATTAATTAACCACCAAGTAGAAACTTCAGTGGCAAAACAAACAAATGAACAAACAAACAAAAAACCAAAGAAAATAAAATTCAGAAAGGTAAATAAAAAAAAGCAAAAACTAAAACAAACTGAAAAGCAATCTGAGGCAGGGAGCATATGTAAGGAAAGAACTTATAGCCTATTTAAAAGTAGGGAGATGGTATGGAATCTGTTGAGGTTGGCCCAGAAATTGGATTTACTAGGCAAAGACTTTATTTTTTAATGTATTTTATTATTTTATTTAAATATATATATATATTGATTTATTTGATAGAGACAGAAAGAAATTGAGAGAGAAGGGGGAGACAGAAGGAGAGAGGATGACAGAGATATCCACAGTACTGTTTTACCACTCAAGAAGCTTTCCCGCCGTATGTGGGGACTGGGGGCTTGAACCTGGAGTGCTTGTACATTGTAACATGTGATTGCCTTTCTTTCTTTCTTTTCTTCTCTCTTTTTTTTAATTTTTATTTATTACTGGATAGAAATAGAGAGAAATTGAGAGGTGAGGAGGGATATAGAGAGGGTGAGCGGCAGAGAGACACCTGCAGCCCTGCTTCACCACTCATGAAGCTTTCCCCTTGCAGGTGGTGACCAATGGCTTGAACCTGGGTCCTTGAATACTGTAGTGTATGCGATTAACCATGTGCTCCACTGCCTGGCCCCTAACATGCTATTTATTTATTTATTTATAAAAAGGAAACACGGACAAAACCATAGGATAAGAGGGGTATAACTCTACACAATCCCCACCACCAGAACTCCGTATCCCATCCCCTGCCTTGATAGCTTCCCTATTCTTTTTTTTAAAAATTTATTTTAAAAAGGAGACATTAACAAAACCATAGGATAAGAGGGGTACAACTCCACATAATTCCCACCACCAGATCTCCGTATCCCATCCCCTCCCCTGATATCCCTCTGGGAGTATGGAACCAAGGTCATTGTGGGATGCAGAAGGTGGAAGGTCTGGCTTCTGTAATTGTTTCATGGGTGCTGGCAAGTCGATCCACACTCTCAGTCTGCCTCTCTTTTTCCCTAGTGGGGCAGGGTTCTGGGGAATTGGAGCTCCAGGACACACTGGTGGGGTTGTCTGTCCAGGGAAGTCTGGTTGGCATCCTGCTAGCATCTGGAACCTGGTGGCTGAAAAGAGAGTTAACATATAAAGCCAAACAAATTGTTGACTAATCATGAACCTAAAGGCTGGAATGGTGCAGATGAAGAGTTGGGGGGGGGGGGTCTCCATGCTTTCTAATGGCTACCCCACTTCCAGCCCCTCTAGGCAAAGACTTGAGATAAACTATTCATTTATTTTTAAAGGTTTTATTTATTTATTTATTTATTTATTTTTCTACCTGTAGGGGGAAAACTTCATGAGTGATGAAGCAGGGCTGCAGGTGTCTGTCTCTTTCCCTCTATCTCCCCTTTCTCTGTGTTTCTATCAAATAAATAAATAAATAAATAAAATTGAACCTACTTTTGCTGAGCTAGTGTTTATGTAGTCTTTATAGATTTACATACAATGAAATCATTACAAATAAAGTAAATTAGTTTCACCAGTGTATATAATTTGGAAGCAGAAAGGATAGCAAGAAACTTAATAATCGGGGAGTAATTTTTAATGTTAGATTGGAGGTAAAGTGCTTTTCTTGACATATCTTATTATTTAGTTAGTTATTATAGTTTTCACTTATCGTGGTGCAGGGTTTTGGACCTGGAACTTTAGAACCTCAAAGATGAAAATCTCTACAGAACCGTTATACTATCTCACCCATCCTTGTTTAACTTTTTAAATGTTTATTTATTTATTCCCTTTTGTTGTTCTTGTTTTACTGTTGAACTTATTATTGTTGTTATTGATGTCACCATTGTTGAATAGGATAGAGAGTAATGGAGAGAGGAGGGGAAGACAGATAAGGGGAGAGAAAGATAGACACCTGTAGACCTGCTTCACTGCCTGTGAAGGGACTTCCCTGCAGGTGGCTTGAACCATTTTTTTGCCAGTCCTTGAACTTTGTGTCATGTGTGCTTAACCTGCTGGGCTACTGCCCAACTCCCTTTAACTTTTTTTTTAAACTCTCACTTCTCTTTTCTTCCTTTCTTCTCTTTCTTTCTCTCATTCTTTCCTTGTTCCTATAGTGAAAGAGACCATAGTAACAAAACTTCCTTAAATAATGTGGTGGTCAGGCTCAAACCTGAGTTGTGAATATGGCAAAACAATGCACTATCCAAGTGAGCTGTTTTGCGAGCGACAGAGAGAGAAAAAAAGAGAGAAGGAGGAGGAGGAGGAGGAGGAGAAGAAGAAATAGTAAAGGAGAGGGAGAGGAGAGGGGGAGAGAGTGAGAGAAAGAAAGAAGAAGAGGAGGAGGAAGAGGAAGAAGGAGAAGAAGAAGGAAAGAGAGAGAGAGAATGAAATAAAAACCCTAGAGCTGAAAGTACAACTGATATGTAAAAAATTCATTAGAAGGATTCAGTAGCAGGTACTAGCAGACATTTGAAAGCATCAGTGAACTTGAGCTGGGGAGACAGCATAATGGTTATGCAAAAGTCTTTCATGTTGAAGGCTCTGAGGTTTCAGGTTCAATCCCCAGTACCACCATAAACCAGAGCTGAGCAGTGCTCTGGTCTCTCTGTGTCTCTTGCTCTCATTAAAACAAAATAAATGAAACAAAATTTTTAAAAAAAAATAGTCACTTCAGCTATTTAGAAAAAAAGAATTAGTGAACTTGAATGTAAGTCAAATGAGATTATTCAAATTGAGAAAAAAGAAAACAAAGTAAATGAAGAAAAACAATGAATAGACTTGGAGACCTCTAGGTCACTATTAATGTGTATAAGGAGAGTTCAGTATGGTTCCGTAGCCCCCATGTCCACTTGGTCGATTCCAAATTATATTCCTCCATGAGGATAATTTCTGGAACCATCCGTTCCACCCCGGTTCCATGGTTGCCAGTTCTTAGCAACATCGCCCCGCCAGATATTCGTCGGGATGCGGCATCATCTAAGTTCATTTCCCACGTCTACGCTCGACCGGACCTGCCAATATACGCGGATATCTTCGCCCACCCTGTCCAACGCTTGACGTTTCGTCACCCAATCTGGTCCCCTACGCCTACACTGAACTTCTCTGTTCCAGACTCTTGGAAACAGAGTTGGCAGTCAGCTGAGGTAAAGAACAAACACCTCATTACAGACCCCTGCAAGCGTCAACCCGGCTTTGACCTAGCACGTTATGATTGGGCCCTCCTCAATCGCTATCGAACAGGCCATGGCCGGTGCGCGCTATGTTCCATCGCTGGGGAGCCAGAGACGACCCGAACTGCCCCTGCGGCTACAGACAGACTATGACCCACATAGTCAATGACTGCCACCTCTCCAGATTCAAAGGAGGTCTCGAAACTTTACATCAGGCTCAACCTGATGCTGTTGACTGGCTACGGAAGAAGGGCAAACGCTAGAAGAAGAAGAAGGAGAGTTCCAGAAGAGGACAGCATGGTTGTTTGAAGAAATAATGATTGAAACAAGGTATCCCTTCAAGAAGTTCAAGAAGCCCCAAGATGGATAAACTCAAACACACACCCACTCAAATCATAACCAAATCATTAAAAAAACAAAGAATCTTGAGACAAAAGACAATTTAACTCACAAAAATGGTTTTATTATGTGGTAGGCAAATTGCTCAGTTGAAAAAGTGCCTGCTTTGCCATGTGTGTAGCTTAGGTTTGAGCCTGCCCCTCACCCTCATCACACCGGGAAGAGCTCAGGTGCTGTGTTTTTCCTTTTTTCTCAACTCTCTCTCTTTCTCAATTATTAAAAAATATATATCTTTATTTATTGGATAGAGACAGTTAGAAATACAGAGGGGATGGGGAGACAGAGAGATACCAGCAGCACTGCTTCAATACTTACAGTTTTTCCCTGCAGGTGAGGACCTGGGGCTGGAACCTAGGTCATTCATTGTGCATTGTAACATGCACGCTCAACCAGGTGCATCACTACCTGCACCCCCCACCCACTCTTTCTACCTGGAAAAGTCAGCCTGGAGCTGTGAAGCCCCAGCAATAACTGAAACACACACATGCACATGCGCACGCACACACGCGCACGTACACAAGTGCACGCCCATGCGCAAAAAAAACAAAAACAAAAACACCCACATACACACAAACAAAACTGTGCTTCAGTAAGATAAAAGTTGAGTACTCTTGATAGAAGACAGTGGCATGGCCTACTCAAAATGTCGAAAGAAAAATACTACCATCAGCCAAGAATTTTCCATCCCATATGTACAGTATGCTAAAACTATGTCACCATCACTCTGAATGTGTGTGTGTTTGAGAGAGGTGGGGGGGGAGAACTTTAATAGTACACTGCTCAGCTCTGACTTGTGGTGATGCCAGGTGGTACCCTAGGAGCTCCTTCCTCAGGCATTAAGTCTGCTGAGATTACTGAGAAGATTACTGAGGGTCTCTATGACCCTCTTCTGATTCTTTCACTGGTGAGAAAGAAGAACGCAGGCCAGGGCTTGTTCTACTAGTTCATGATCTTGCTGCGGAGTTGTAAAGATAACAAACATCCTTGGGTTCCTAACACTCGCTGAGGACATTGCTCTGTGCAAGCACCCTTTATGAAGGTTCCCAGGAGAAGGTGGGCTTATAGGAGGAACCATCAGCACTCAGCTTACATGATCAAGTTGTATGCACACTTGTTTCCTTATAGTGACCAGTTTTCAGTTTGACTCACCTCATGGTTCTCAAGCTTCAACTATGAACTGGCGGGTCATTTATTTATTTAGATAGGACAGAGGGAAATTGAGATGGGATGGGGAATAGAGAGAAAGAGAGACACTTGCATCATTGCATCACCACTGCTTTGCCCCCTGAAGGTGGGGACTTGAATCTGGTTTCTTGCACATGGTAATGTGTGCACTCAATTGGGTGCACCACCACTGTGCTCCCTCCAACTTATTTTTGAGATGACATTTACACAACATGTAATTAACCATTTTATTTGTTTTATTTTTTTCAAATATTTTATTAATTCATATATATATTGTTGTTGTAGTTATTAATATCATTGTTGTTGGATAGGACAGAGAGAAATAGAGGGAGGAGGGGAAGACAGAGAGGGGGAGAGAAAGATAGACACCTGCAGACCTGCTTCACCACTTGTGAAGACTTCCCTACAGGTGGGGAACCAGGGGCTCGAACCGGGATCCTTACTCATCCTTGAGCTTTGTGCCACCTGCATGCGCTTAACCCGCTGCACTACTGCCCGACTCCATATATATATATATATATATATATATATATATATTTTTAGCACTGCTCAGCTCTCGTTTACGGTGGTACAGGGGATTGAAGCTGGGGCTTTGGAGCCTCAGGCATGAGAGTCTCTTTGCATAACCATTATGCTACCAACCCCCGCCCTCAAAGATTTATTTTATTGATTCCATATGAGACACACACATAGAGTTTCATATGACACAGAGAGAAGGAGAGAGAGAAATCAGAGTACTCTGTTACATGTGTGGTGCCAGAGATCAAACTAGTAACCTTAGGCACTGAAATCTGATACTCTACCAGTTGAGCCATTTCCCCAGATGCCTATTTTATTTCTTTTCATGAGAGAATGAAAGAAAGATGCCAGAATACTGAACAGTTCTGGCATGTGGTGGCACATAGGGACCTCTGAGACTTCAGGCATACCTGAGGACCTTGGTTCTAATGTTGAGCTGTCTCCTTGACCCATAGTTAACCACTTTAAGAGTGTTTAATACAATGGCATTCAATGTGCTCAATGTTGACAACCATCACAGTTTCAAAACTGTTACCACCTCAGAAGAGCACCCATATCAAATAAAATAATCTCCCTCCCTCTCTCTCTCTCTCTCTCTCTGTCTCTCTCAGGACGAAGAAAGTGAAAGAGACCACACCACTGAAGTATCCTTCAGTATAGTGAGGGTTGGGCTCCAACCTCGGTCACGGCAAAGCAGTGAGCTATTTTGTTGGTCCTGCCTCCATTCTTTAGGAACCATTAATCTACTTTTGTGTTTTTACATTTTCCTATTCTGGCTATAACATATGAAAGGAATCATACAATAAATTGTTAGGGGCCCTGAGATACATAATGCCTGTTACTTATGATATATGACCCATTTATCTAACTATTCAGAACTTTGTATTAGAACCAGTCATATCAGAAATTCTTTGCTGGGGGTCGGGTGGTAGCACAGTGGGTTAAGCGCAAGTGGCACCCAGCGCAAGGACCAGTGTAAGAATCCTGGTTCAAGCCCCCATCTCCCCACCTGCAGGGGAGTCACTTCATAGGCGGTGAAGCAGGTCTGCAGGTGTCTATCTTTCTCTCCCCCTCTCTGTCTTCCCCTCCCCTCTCCATTTCTCTCTGTCCTATCCAACAACGATGACATCAATAACAACAATAATAACTACGGCAACAATAAAAAGACAACAAGGGCAACAAAAGGGATAATAAATAAATAAAAATTAAAAAAAAGAAATTCTTTGCTTTGGTGTATTGCACCAAAATAAAGGACTCTGTAGGGGTGGGGAATTTTCAGTCCTTAGTACATGATGTAAAGGAGGAACTAGGCTGGGGATGAGAGTGTTTTGCAGAACTGAGATTTTATGTATGTACCAACAACTATATTAACTTTCATTTTATTTTTTACCTCTAGGGTTATCATTGAGGCTTGGTGTCCACACTATGAATCCACTGTTCTTGGTGGCCATTTTTTCCCCAATTTATTGGGTAGGACAGAGAGAAATTGACAGAAGAGGGATAGCTAGAGAGGGAGAAATACACCTACAGATCTGCTTCACCACTTGTGAAGTGTCCCCCTGCAGGGAGCTGAGGGCTTTAACCAGGATCCTTGTTCGGGTCCTTGTGCTTAGTATTGTGTGTCCTTAACTGAGTGTGCCCAACTGTATTTACTGAAAGCCATTCCCCCCCCCCCACATAAACATTTTTTAAAAATCAGAATTTAACAACCCCCTCCCCCAATAATTTACTTTCTCTTGCTATCCCTGTCTCCAGCTTCCATGGATTCTTGACCAACATCAGGGCATACACAGATAATGGGTCAAAAGGCACTGAAGGCAAAAGAAACCTTATCTGATAGCCCTAAACTATGTCAATATCCTTGAAGTAATGTCAGGAGTTTGAGTAAAAATAGAATTTGATGTACTTGAGAGATATGAGTGACAGAAGGTGACAGCAGAGTCCCAGAGAAGATGCCTGATGGTGCACCTTCCACAAGCTTCCCAGCTTGTCAGAACACTGAGAGGCTCAAATGGCAGCCAAGCACGGGAGCAGCCTTCCTCTCAATTCAAGGCCAGGCTTTGTTTGTTGTTGTTTTTTTTGGGGGGGAGGGGGGACCCTGCCCCTGAGTCCCCTTTCTGGATTCAAGCTGAAGAGACAGTACATGCGGGAGCAGTACCCCAGCTTTGCCTAGCGAGCGTCAAGACCTGGCTGTCAGGCTCAAGCTACAGGAGTACCAAGTGCAGGTATGGTTAAAAAAAACACCAGGCCAAAATCTCCAGGACGCTGAGAAGCCACGCGGAGCGGGAGATCCAGAGCTATCCTGGAAGCCCCAGGCCTGTGTCTGGCTTCAGCGTGGGCCCAGATTTCTGCAGCCCCTGCATCCCTGTCTGGTCTGGGCCCGTGCCCGGGCACTCTTCTCCTACCTGGAATTCTGTGTACTGAGCGCCTCACCTGCCTGTCCCTGCCCAGGTAACCCCCTTTCTTGCAGCCCTTGGAGGACCTTCTCGGAAGATTCCTGCATCTCCAAGCACGGCCAGGATCGGGGGGTGCCCCACTTCCCCATCTTCACAGACTAACAACCAGACTTGGGAGGGACCTCGTGCAGGGCACCCAGGGAAACATCCCACAGCCCCTTTGTTCCTGGCCTTCCTCTCAATTCAAGGCCAGGTTTGGGGGGGGGACCCTGCCCCCGAGTACCCTTTCAGGATTCAAGGCTAGACTGGGGGGGGGGGAAACCTGCCCAAGGCACCCTAGGGGAAGTCCCTGAAACCCCAGAAGTAGCCTCACCCTGAATTTGGGACTGCCACTCAGATGAAGTGGCAGTCCCTGATTTTGAGAACATGGTCAGCTCAGACCCCAACTCCCCACCGTCATCGCCAATAGCTGAGCACCAAAAATCCAGAGGCCTCTCAGAATCCAAAAGCTCACTGGAGTTATAAGGGTGCCGCTCTAAGCACCCAACTTTTGTTTTGTTTTCTTCTTAATCATCAGTGATTGGTTTTATTCCACAAGGTGAGTGCACCCCCGTTGGTCACCCGCAGGGGGCGCACTCGCAGTGATGCCATTACCTGTCACTGTTCTTGAAGCGTCCCCTCTGCTTTCATGGCCGCTCAAGCCAGCTTTTCTGGATGTTTCTGGGGGAGGGGGGGGGGAGCGGAGGTGGTAGTGGGGAACAGCACTGAGTGTATTTTTTTTTAATAAGTGGTGGAAAAACTTTTTCCAAAGGACCGTCAGCATTAACTTTCATATTAATCATTCTTCACCAATTACTCCAGCATCCGTTTGGCTGTTTAAGAAAAAAGCGTTCTCTATCTAGAGTTTTTTATTTTAATTTTATTTTAAACCTGGTATTAGAAAAGACTGGGTTCCTTTTTCTTTTTCTTTTTCTTTAAGAAGGAAAATACTGAGGAATTAGAACACTAGGCTTATTTCTAATGTTTCTTAGATGACAACCAAAAACTTAATATGGCATTTTAATGCTTCCAAATGATCTATTTTTGTCCTGTCGATGGGATGCAGTTGGTAGATTTCGTTTGTATGTGGGGGCTTGGTGAGGTGGTGGCTCCATTCGTTTTTTTAACCCGAATAATTTATATGCATTTCTATGGGACTTGGTTATTTTGTGCTTAGTAAAGTTTCGTGGTTATTAAATTTTAAAAAAGAATTTGGAGGGGTCAGGCGGTAGAGCAGCGGGTTAAGCGCAAAGCGTGGAGCAAAGCGCAAGGACCGGCATAAGGATTCCGGTTAGAGCCCCGGCTCCCCACCTGCAGGGAAGTCACTTCACAGGTGGTGAAGCAGGTCTGCAGGTGTCTTTCTCTCCCCTCTCTGCCTTCCCCCCTCTCCATTTCTCTGCCCTATCCAACAACGACAACATCAATAACAACAACAATAATAACTATAACAATAAAAACAAGGGCAACAAAAGGGAAAATAAATAAAAAAAAAAACTGACAAACTAAAAAAAAAAAAGAATTTGATGTACTCACTAGAACCGGAGATAACGAGTCTGCTATAAAGGGGTTTACATTCTAGGAGAGATTATTCAAGTATGTACTCCCTAAGATGTTTATGTATCCCATTAAGATGTTTACACTTTACACAATGCATGAGCATATGCTCATTTAAAAGATGGATGTTGAGGCTGTAGCTCCTGATACTCAGTGAAACCCCGTCCTAAGGAGTACATTGGTATCCCCCATTCTGGACTCTTCTCTGACCTGTGATAGTGCTTAAAGGAATTTACTTAATCCTGGTTTGTAATGGAAAAGCAGATCCCAGCGATAAATGGCTTTTGTTTCTGGTTTTGCTCTTAGCACATTGTTTTTGGAGTTTGTATTTACTTTCCATGAATGACTCTATCCTACTGTATTTATACACCATAATTTATGTATCCAGTCATCCTTTGATGCTGCTTTTATCTTTTGGTTATTATAAATAATGCTGCTATATTTTTACTCATGTGCAAGTTTCCAGTGAACATATATTTGCACTTCTTTGAAATACATAGAACTGGATTTTTTTTTTATCATGGTAATTCTATGTTTAACTTTTTGAGGAACTGTCAAACTGCAATCCATAAAAGGTAGTGAACTATTTAATTAATTAATTAATTAATTTATAGAGACAAAGAGAAGGTGGGGGGAGACCACAAGCCCAGAAGCTTCCTTTAATGCTGTGAGGACCAGGCATAAACCTGAGTCAGGAACATGGCAAAGCAACACACTATCCAAGTGAGCTATTAACCAGGACAGAGCTGTACTATTTCAAAGATTCATTTACAAAGGGAGGGAGGAAGGGGGGAAGGAGGAAGAGAGGGGGAGAGAGAGAGAGAGATAGGCAGAGAGAGCATCAGTCTGACACAGGTGTTACTTTGAACCTGGAGCCTCATGCCTGAGAGTCTGCAGCCTCCTGAACGACAGTGCTCTAACAGTTTAGTCTCAACATATATTTTGTGGGGAAGCCTGCTCAAGTACTTTGCCATGTGTTTCAAGATGTACTTATTAATGAGGATATCAAGAGCATTACTGTGGTATATGTGACGCAGGGACTGAATTTGGAACCTCACAATTGCAAGTTAGGCATTCTACCTGGTTACCATTAAGAAAAAAATGGGTGATTTTCTCTTTATTAACTTATAAAAGCATTCTCTGAATTTTATACTTCTAATTCTTGATTTGTGAATTTATTATTATTTTTTTAAACCAGACCACTGCTCAACTCTGGCTGATGGTGGTGTGGGGGATTGAACTCAGGCATGAGTCTCTGCATAACCAGTATGCTATTTTTTTATAATTTATTTCTTTATTGGGGAATTAATGTTTTACATTCAACAGTAAATACAATAGTTTGTACATGCATAACATTCCCCAGATTCCCATTTAACAATACAACCCCCACTATGTCATTCACCAGTATGCTATTTCCCCATCCTTGACTTGTGACTATTTTCTACTCTCTAGGTAGTCTTCATAATGCTCTTTGATGCATATAAACTCCTATTTTTATGAATTCCAAATTATCTTTTTTGTTACTTATGTTCTTTTTTTTTTTTTTTAATTTCCACCAGGGTTATTGCCGTGACTCAGTGTTCCCAGCAGCCTCCCCTCCCCCACTTTCTGATTTGTGAGGTCAAGAGAAACTGAGAGGGTTGATAGAGGAGAGACACCTGCAGTCCTTTTTTAAAAAAATTTTTAAATCTTTATTTATTGGATAGAGACAGCCAGAAATTGAGAGGGAAGGGGCTGACAGGAAGGGAGACAGACAGAGACACCTGCAGCAAAGCTTTCCCCTTATAGGGGTGACTGGAGGCTTGAACCCAGATCCTTGAGCACTGTAATATGTATGCTCAACCAGGTGAACCAGCACCTGGCCCACAGCTGCAGTCCTTTACTTTTACTAACCTTCCCCTCTGTGGGTGAATTAACTTTTGTGTATGGAGCAAGGAAGAGGTCAATCTCCTTTATATGTGGATATACAAAAGTATGAGAAGTTTTGTTGAAAAAAAAAAATCTAACTTTTTCCTCATTGAGTGGTGGGTAGTTCTGGGCTAGACTGTGTTCTCAAAAAGGCACCTCACTTAGAAATAGGGTCACTAATGTTTCCTTTTTATAAATAAATTTTCTATTTATTTTCCCTTTTGTTGCCCTTATTGTCTTTTTATTGTTGTTGTAGTTATTATTGTTGTTATTGATCTCATCGTTGTTGGGATAGGACAGAGAGAAATGGAGAGAGGAGGGCAAGAGAAGGGGAGAGAAAGATAGACACCTGCAGACCTACTTTACCGCCTATGAAGCGACTCCCCTGCAGGTGGGGAGCCGGGGGCTCGAACTGGGTTCCTTACACTGGTCCTTGCGCTTGGCACCACGTGTGCTTAGCCTGCTGCGTCACCGCCCGACTCCCGTAAATAAAATTTTTTTAAAAAAAGAACCGGTCGGGTGGAGGGTAGATAGCATAATGGTTATGCAGACAGACTCTCATGCCTGAGACTCCAAAGTCCCAGGTTCAATCCCCCGTACCACCTTAATAAGCCAGAGCTGAACAGTGCTCTGGTTAAAAAATAAAAATTAAACAAACAAAAAACAAAGAGAGTTGGAAAGAAAAAAGGGTCACTGCTGATGTATGGAATTGGGGAAAAGTCATATTAGAGTCAGATAGGTCAAATATAGAGGGAAGGTCATAGGATGCCAGGTACAGTGATGCAGTTGTAAGCTAAATAGCCAAGGATTGATGGCCACCATCAGAAGCCAGAAGGCTAGAGAAAGTTTTGAGTAATGTGATGCTTGCCAGCACCTCAATTTATAGCTCTCCATAAATACAACAGTAACATTCTATTGTTTTATGCCATTCAAATTTGTGGTACTTTATTTACTTATTTTTTAAATTTATTTACTTTTGTTGCCCTTGTTTTTTTTATTGTTGTTGATGTCGTCGTTGTTGGACAGGACAGTGAGAGATGGAGAGAGGAGGGGGAGACATACAGGGGGAGAGAAAGACAGACACCTGCAGACCTGCTTCACCATCTGTGAAGCTACTCCCTTGCAGGTGGGGGACAGGGGCTCAAACCGGGATCCTTCAGCAGGTCCTTGTGCTCCGTGCTATGTGCGCTTAACCCTCTGTGCTACCGCCCGACTCCCTTGTGGTACTTTATTAAACTCCAGGAAACAAGACAATTCATGGTGCTGCTGAAAATCAATTGACCACAGATGTTCCTGGAGTCTCAGTTCAATCCCATTAGTCTCTATTTTAATTACTATAGTTTCATAAGTTTCAGAATTGGATGTATTATGAGTCCTCCAAATTTGCCAGTATTAGTTTTGTTGTTGGGGGAGGGGGTGGAACTTGCAGTTTAATAGCCCAAGACTTTCTTCTTAAAGCCAATCACTTTATTGAAGAAATGCTGATTTATGAGATTGCTGCTGTTCCAAGGGTACATTTCCAAGATAGGTACCAGTACCTTTTATCCACTACCAAGCCATTATCCTATTGCACTATGCACTATGCACTTGGTCCCCCGCTTCTTCCCCTTCTGAGTCCCTGAATCTACTGCTGTGGATCAGTTCCTTGAGTCTTTGATATTTAATCATGGGGTATCTTTCCATTTTACTAGGGCCAATCTTTTCCTTTCAAAGTTTTAAAATGTTAAGTGTACAGGATTCTTGCCTTCTAAGTTAAAATTTTTTTTTCCCGGTCTTATTGCCAAATACAACACTGAATAACATCAACCTGACCAACTGCCCACTGATATTGTTCCAAATATTCTAGAAACTGTTTCCATATACCTCTTCCCCAGCACACATAGTGCTCCATTTAGAGGTCCAGAAGAGACCATGTTTGGGAATGCTTCAATATGTCTATGGTGCCAGCTTACCAACTGCCTGACTTAAAGCCAGATTTGTTAGTTCAGTAACTGATGGAATTGAGGCTGACATTTTGTTTTGTTGATTACAGTTAGTATTGTCTTCAACTGTTAACATTCTGTGGCTAAAACCTTAATCCAATGAAATCTTCACTTTCAAAGAGGCACACAAATTATTTCAGTTTATTAGCTTCAAGCACAAAAACCTCTTCTAAGAAGAGCCACTGATACTGTTTAATAGAATGAAACACAAAAGAATCAAGAATAAAATCTAGGCAGTTCACATCATAGTAGAGAGTGTTTATAGACGGTACTGGCTAAAAAAATTCTGAAGCCCAATTAGAGTTTTGTCATTGGCTAGAAGACAGTATCAAATACAAAAACACAGGAAAGAAATGTAAGTTTTGGAAAAGGTAGACTTTTAATAACTGCTTTTATCACTGAGTTAAGTCATGCAGTTACAAAGTAGTTAGAAATTTCTGAAAGGATGTTGTTGTTGTTGTTTTAAAAAAGCTCATTCTTACATAAATAGTACCTAGTATTTCACTGGGACACTACTGTTAAAAAGTCCCTAGCAAAATAACTCCCAAAGAAAATACTCAACCAAAGATTGTTTCCATCCCACAGTTAATGATGTTGTGTGCGGAATACAAGGCCTCTCAGGTCAAATGGAGGCCACTGGCCACGCTCAGAGTCAACCAGACTCCAAACAGGGGGACCATGTGGTTTTTATCTGGAGCATTCTACTTGAATTGTTTAATTAGTCAATGCAATAGAACTTTAAAAGAGAAAAGTTAATTACCATGTTAAGGAGGTTACTGAACTCTTTGGACTATCTGTCATAATTAGTAAATTTGAACAGTCTTAGCAAAAATAGCCTCCATCTATTTGCAAGTATGAAGGGAGCTTGATTCGCCAATGGGCTTTTTATATTTGCTGAGCTACAATACATGATTGATAAGCTATACATGATAGTGTTTCATGTTATAAAAATACTAGCTTTATCCATTTATTATGTTTATAGGCATCCACTGCTTGAGTCCAAGTCAGGCTTAGTAAGTGATTAAAGGCAATTTTATTACAGCAGCATGTACTTATTTTATTCTAGGAGAATAAAATGCATGAAGAGAAACGGCTTTTATTTTTGTTTGCAGTCTGTAAAACTGAGTTATTCTACTAATGTAAAATACCAATAACTCACTTGAGGACCATGCTACTTCTAAAAATGCCACAGACAAATGCTTCTGAAATGTTTCCAAGTCAAAGCACGTATCAGACTTGTCCAGAGCTAACGTGGCGAGCGACTGGCTACTCTCAGGCAACAGGTGCTCTCTGGGGCCACAGCTCTGATCGTGTTGGGAAACAGCCACAGAGCCAGGCAGCATAGCCAGGTGGAAGAGACTTTTTATTCAAAGGCAAAATACCCAAATGGCTCTCTGAAGTGGGTGATTTCAACATCCACTCATCAGTTTATACATGATCCCCCTAATCTTAAGTTTCCTTCTTTCTTCTTAAGGGGCTGATTTGGATTGGCTTGTTGAGAATGGTACCCATTATTAAATGTCAAGAGAGAAAGAGAATTCTGTGGTTACGTGTAAACTTGTGATAGGTCTGCAGATGAAGAGGTGAAAAGGGTATTGAAGAAGTCAGCCACAATCCTTCTATGTGAAGGTCACACCAGCTTCATTGTATACCTTGAAGACTTTCTCAATGGCATTGACATAGGCAGCTGTTCTCAGGTCTAATCCCAGGTTATACTTCATGGCAGTGCGCATGATTTGCTGAAACAGAGCACAAAACACAGTGAAGACCATCCTGATTCAAAGAGCAGGCACACGCAGTCCTGTATAAGTTACACCGTCACTATTACAGGGCAGGGACTGACCAGCCAAAGTGAAACTACTCGGGTAGTACAACAGGGGTGGGGAACTTTTACCAATTTACAAATTAGCACTTAATGTTATGGAAAAAAGCTCCAGTTGCCTTAGTAGGCCCTGACCAAAGGATTTTCGGGGTTGAATATCCCCCCCTCCCCCAGAACAACCGCCAGTCAGGAAGGAATAATTCTCTAGAAATTACTAGTGTTTGAGTAGCAGTATGAAATTGCTGGGTTTTTTTATGGGCTGTCTCTGTGCTCTTTAGACATTCTGTTATATGGAGTGAGTTCATTTTATATACCTTGTGCTTATTTAAAAAAACCAAGGCTGGGGAGACAGAAGTGTTCTAGAGTTTGTGGTTATGGTTACTCATTTCACAGACTAAAACTGCCCTTTTTTATAAGGGTGAACTTACGATGTGTAAATTATTTCTCAATAAGAAATTAATAACATAGTAAAGACCCCGAAAACACTGCTCATCATAAAATACTGAAAGGGCCTGGGGGTTTGCTATATACCAAGGAAGAGCATGTAAACAAATTGGCATTTTTCTACCACAATCTGACAGCAGAAATGACATGATTAAGCTGTTTGTGTGACTAGTAGAAACAAAGGTCATCTGCACACTCACCCTGGCAGAACGTTCCATAGTGTAAGCTAAGCCAGAGTGCACAATGTCTTTCTCAGATGCACCCTAGTAGGAAAATAAAACATTAAGTTTCACAAAAATCACACAAAAGTACATCCAAGAAAGTGCAAAGATTACTTAGAAGAACATACCAGACAGGTTTTTTTTTGTTTTTGTTTTAGTAAAGGTATACTTACTTTTTGTACAGTATTCTTCTATTAACTAGTTTCACTTAGACCATAATTTTTTTAAAATACTTTTTAAAAAATTGTTGTTATTGATATCATCGTTGTTGGATAGGACTGAGAGAAATGGAGAGAGGAGGGGGAAGAGAAAAATAGACACCTGCAGACCTGCTTCACCACCTGTGAAGTGACTTCCCTGCAGGTGGGGAGCTGGGGGCTCGAACCGGGATCCTCATGCCGGTCCTTGTGCTTTGCGCTACATGCGCTTAACCCGCTGTGCTACTGCCCAACTCCCTTTTTAAATACTTTTAACACCAAACAAGTAAAATACTCATGAAATAATATCAAGGCAATACTATCAACACAGAGATATATAGACAAAGAAAGATGAGGGTAAGCAGTAGTGAGATCAGTACTACTCAGCTCCGGTTTATGGTGGTGCTGGGGATTGAACCTGGGACCTTGGAGCTTCAGGCATGAAAGTCTTGCAGAACCACCATGCTGTCTCCCCTGCCCCGTGTTATAATACTGTAATGTTACTGTATATTCAACTCCATTCCACAGCTAGACAGGGATGCCACCCAGAACATAAAGGTACAGTGGATAATTGACAATGACTGAAGTGGAGAGCAGGAAGATAAGGTAGAAGCCATTCCCCCCACAACAAGGGGGGGTGAAAGACAACAAAAGAAAAAACACTAAAACAAATGAAGATAATATAAGAAGTTGTGGGTGGGGGTGGGGGGGAGGAGAGAGAATAGCATAATGATTATGCAAAGGAACTCTCATGCCTGAGTTTCGAAAGTCCCAGGTTCAGTGCTCCCCCCGCCCCCTGCCCTACCCCTACCCCCCATAAGTCAGAGCTGAGCAGTGTTCTGGTGGAAAGATACATACCAGAAGCTTAAAGGGCTTCAAGAAAAATGAATTCAAGGGGCCAGGTGGTCGTGCACCTAGCTAAGCTCACACATTACAGTGTGCAAGGACCCAGGTTCAACCCCCTAGTCCCCACCTGCAGGGGGACGATTTCACGAGTAGTGAAGCAAGGCTGCAGGTGTCTCTCCCTCTCTATCTCCTCTCCTTTCTCAATTTCTCTGTCAATAATAAATAAATAAAATAAAAGATACAAAAAAATGTAACCTATATTGTGGTCTGGGAGGTGGTGCAGTGGATAAAGCATAGGACTCTCAAGCATGAAGTTCTGAATTTGATCACTGGCAGCACATGTGCCAAAGTGATGTCTGCTTTTCTCTCTGATCTTTCTCATGAATAAACCTATAATAAAAAAAATTAATTTGAGGGTGGGGGTAGATAGCATCATGATTAAGCGTAGACTCTCAGGCCTGAGGCTCCAAACTCCTAGGTTCAATCCTCCCACATGATCATAAGCCAGAGATGATGAGTGCTCTGGTAAAAAAACAAAACAAAACAAAAACACAAAACAACAACCACAAAAAGAATTTAAGTCTAAATTCACCAAGGTGCATAAGAGTTTAAAAATGGAAAAGATTAAAAACAAAAGATTTTAAAATCTACTGGGACCTTTGGTGCCTCAGGCATAAAAAAGTCTTTTTGTATAACCATTATGCTATCTCCCCAGCCTAATATATAGTATTTTTCACAATTACATTAGACTCACTTGAGTCACCTATACTGTCAAAGTACCAAAGGCAGAAGAAACACTAATTATTTTAAATGAAGACTCTAATCCATTTTTAGAATGTAATGAAAGGGGAAGGCACAAAGCACACACAAGACATATAATCACTGTCATGCTGATTACCATTCCTCAACTCAAATCAATTTACCAGGCTTGAGTCTAATGTATATAAAATATAATTCTACCCTCTTTTTTTTTTTTTTTTTTAAGACGCTATGGTTATCTGGCTCTGTGCCAGCAATACGAATTGACTGCTCCTCGGGGCCATTTTTCATTGGACCGGACAGAGAGAAATTGAGAGATGAGGGGAATATAGGGAGAGAAAAATAGACACCTGCAGACCTGCCTCACCACTTGTGAAACCCCTTCTGCAGGTGGGGAGCTGGGGTCTCGAACAAGGATCCTTGTGCTTTGTACTATGTGTGCTTAACCCACTGTGCCCCCTAAAATGTAATTCTGTAACAAGTATACATACCGATATCCTGTCTTGGAACTCTGCTGTGGGCACAACTGGAATTGTTCCACCATGTTTTCCAAATTTTCTTTCCAAACTTTCCTGAACAGACACTATAAAAAAATCAAATAGGAAAAAAAATGAAGTAGAGCCAAAAGTGATCCCAAATTATATCCAGGATAATCCCAAAACTAAAATGGAGTTTCAGAAACCTTCAACACTAACAAAAGGATGAATCATTTAAAATTCAGTTAAAAGAGAGTGAATCACTTTGCCAAATTCCTATAAAAATGTGAATTTAGGTCACTGCTCTATTTCCATACCACCCATTGCCAAGGTTTTTCTTTGGCTCTTTTTTTTTCCTTAAAAAAAAAAATTTGGAAGAAAAAAGAAACGGAAATAATGGAACATTTCACTCAAGTTCTCAAAGTGGTCTGAGTAATGAAGCTCAGTTGGAGGTCTTGGTCTTATTTCAACTTGATGAGAAAGTCTACAATTAACTTTAGAGCATTCTTTACTTAAAAAAAGTGATATTCTCAATCGTATCTGAGCAAATTCTTTAAGTTATTAAGAGTAACTGGAAATAGTAATGGATGAATGTCAACAGTTTTCAGTTTTAAATTATACTATATCATGCATAAACAAATGAATAAATATATTTGAGAGAACTATCTATTTAGAACCTAAAAAGAAATTGTGTTTTTTTGGTCTAATTCTCACATAACAGAGAGAATAATACAGGATATTTTTTGGTTGTGAGATTATGTTCTCTAGTACTACAAAATGTAACTAGTTGTAAGTGGGAACTTTCCCCCAGCCTTTTAGCTAGCCCAAAATAAAAGATTATTTTTGGAGAAAAAGTTTATCAGAACTTACTGAGTAAGTGGTAGTTAGAATCTCTTTCATATTTGAAAGTCAAACGGCCATAGCTGACATGATTTAGATTCTTCAGCCACTCAAAGTAAGATACTGTCACTCCCCCAGCATTCAAATAGAGATCCTACAAACAAAAATGTGACAGGAAGGCAAAGAAATGAAAAGATCATGGTTTTAATATAATTTAACAGTAAATATAAGAGCTCATAGCAGTTTAAGCTCCAAATTCCTCAAATATCAGTATAGGAATTTTACATCTTGGGCTAGGGAGATAAACCAAAGAAATTTCACATTTTATTAATACTGCTTCCCAAGCCATCTGAGGTTATTTTTTCTAATTTCAAGTTTTTAACTGTTTTATTTTAATGAGAGAGATACGGAAAGACACACACATATAGAGAGAGACTAGAATACTGCTTAGTTATGGTTTATAGTGGTGTTGGGGGCTGGGGGATTGTACCTGGGCCCTCAAAGCCTTAAGCATGAAAGTCTTTTGCATAACCATTATGCTATCTCCCCAGCCCAGCAAAGGAGCTTCTTAAAAATGCATCAAAAAGTTCATATTAATTTCTACTTTCCAGTAACCTTTAGATATAGACTCATGCTTATAAAAAAAGAACAATAAAAATCCACCCATATAGTTTTCTGAATAAAGCAGTAAGAGACATCTGAAATGTATTAGGTTAAAAATCAGAATTTTAGAGTTTAAGTTAGAATGACTTTTTTTTATTGCCATCAAGCTATTGTTGGGGCTCTACAAGCAAATCCAATTCGGGTGGCCATTCTCCTCCCCCTCCTTTATTTGATAGGACAGAGAGGAACTGAGAGGGAAAGAGGCACTTGCTTCACCACCTATTAAGCTTCCCTGCTGCACATGGGGAGTGTGAGCTCAAACCTGAGTCCTTGAATATGGTAGCATGTGTGCTCAACTTCCTGAGTCCCCACTAAATTAGAATAACATTTTAAACACAATACACTTTCTTTTTTTTTTAACCAGAGCACTGCTCAGTTCTGGTTTATGGTGATGCAGGGGATATTGAACCTGGGACTTTGGAGCCTTAGGCATGAGTCTCTGCATAACCATTATGCTCTACCCCTGCCCAAAACACAATACACTTTCAAAAACATACATTTATGTACGTGAATTTTTATTGCCACTGGAGTTTCACCACTGACTTTTTGAGATGGAAAGAGACAGAGACAGAGAGAATGACAGAGGTGGGGAAGAGAGCAAAATGGTTATGCAAAGAGACTCTCAAACCTGAGGCTCCAGAGTCCCAGGTTTAGTCCTTTGCACCACCATAAGCCAGAACTAAGCAGTGCTCTGGTGTAAACACACACACACACACACACACACACACACACACACGGGGGAGGGGGGAGAACAACAGTAATCACTAAAGCCTTCAATATGGTGGGGGACAGGCTAAACCTGGTTTATATGTAAGGTAGGTCCTCCCAGCTGAGTTACCCTATTGGTTTATAAGTTGCTTTCTTTTTGCAACTAATGCTGGAGAAGTTGTGGGGACAAAGGTACCCTCCTGCACTGCTGGTGGGAATGTCAACTGGTCCAACCTCTGTGGAGCAGTCTGGAGAACTTTCAGAAGGCTAGACATGGACCTACCCTATGACCCTGCAATTCCTCTCCTGGGGATATATCCTAAGGAACCAAACACAACTATCCAAAAAGATTTATGTATACCTATGTTCATAACAGCACAATTTATAATAGCCAAAACCTGGAAGCAACCCAAGTGTCCAACAACAGATGAGTGGCTGAGAAAGTTGTGGTATATATATACATAATGGGATACTACTAAGCTATTAAAAATGGTGATTTTACTGTTTTCAGCCCATCTTGGATGGAGCTTGAAGAAATCATGTTAAGTGAAATAAGTGAAACAGAAGGATGAATATGAGATGATCTCACTCACAGGCAAAAGTTGAAAAAACAAGATCAGAAAACACTAAGCAAAACTTGGAATGAAATTGGTGTATTGCACTAAACCATTATACTATCTCCTTGGCCTAATAATAATAATAATTATAATTATATTATTATTATTATTATTTTTACCAGAGCACCTCTCAGCTCTGGCTTATGGTGGTATGGGGGACTGAACCTAGGACTTTGGAGCCTCAGCCATGAGAGTCTGTTTGCATAATCACTATGCTATCTACTTCCTAACTGAATTCTTTTATTTTTTTTTTTACCTCCAGGGTTATTGCTGGGCTCGGTGCCTGCACCATGAATCCACCGCTCCTGGAGGCCATTTTTCCCCCTTTTTGTTGCCCTAGTTGTTGCAGCCTCATTGCGGTTATTATTGCCATTGTTGACGTTGCTTTGTTGTTGGATAGGACAGAGAGAAATGGAGAGAAGAGGGGAAGACAGAGAAAGAGGGGGGGAGAAAGATAGACACCTGCAGACCTGCTGTGAAGCGACTCCCCTGCAGGTGGGGAGCCGGGGGCTCGAACCGGGATCCTTACGCCGGTCCCTGCACTTTGCGCCACGTGAGCTTAACCCACTGCGCCACCGCCCGACCCCCACTGAATTCTTAAAAAGGCTAAAGAGCCATAAACTGAAGATAGGGTATCAGAGAAGCATCGCCCCAGCATGTGTAGCACCAGGGATATAAACTGGGCCCTACACATTTAACTCCTGCACTCTAATGCCAAGTTACTTTCCTGGTCATAATTTTCTTTCTTTTAAAACTCAGGAGAGAAGGAGAGATAGAGAGGGAGACAGAGAGACACCTACAACACTGCTCTACCTCTTGTGAAGCTTTCCTTTGCAGGTTGGGACCATGGTATTGAACCTGGGTCCTTGCACACTATAATGTGCACTCACTCAGTTGCTCCAATGCCAGCCTCCCTGGTCATGATCTTATAAAAGCAGTGTGAAGTTTTGGGAGGGTAGAGACACAGAACATTAGTGTTGGGTGCAGTGTAATCTCACAGTCTTGTAACCAACTATTAATCACAAATAAAAATGGAGGGGCGAAAAAAGGCAGTATGAAGCATTTACTACAGTTCCTTTCTGCTCCAATGGCATGTACCAGATAAATGAACTTTAATCTTCATCTTCCTCCTCTTCATCTCTGTTAATCTGGAAGTAATGCAATTCATAAGTCTTTTTTTTAACATTTTAAAATATTTATTTATTCCCTTTTGTTGCCCTTGTTGTCTTATTGTTGTAGTTATTATTGTTGTCATCATTGTTGGATAGGACAGAGAGAAATGGAGAGAGGAGGGAAAGGCAGAGAGGGGGAGAGAAAGATAGACACCTGCAGACCTGCTTCATTACCTGTGAAGAGACTCCCTTGCAGGTGGGGAGCCGGGGGCTTGATCCAGGATCCTTACGCCGGTCCTTGTGCTTTGCACCATGTGCGCTTAACCTGCTGTGCTACCACCTCTCGATTCATAACTCTTTACTATGAGCAGCTACTAGCAACCAATTAATTAGGTTGTTAATCTTTTATTTATTTATTTATTTGGTGTGTGAGGGAATTATTTCAAATAGCTTTTGGGGAAAAGGCACATCAGAAATTACAGTGATCTTGCTCTTGTTCTGTTCAATGGTTATATATGACTCTTCCATTAAGGTTCCCAGCTTCCCCACTCACTGTGATTCCATTCTCTTCTGCAGAAACTGCTCTAAACTATCAAGCACCTATGATTCCATTTTCTGCAGGGCATGTGCAATCAAGGATGAACCTCTTTCCCCCGGCTGCCCCCTTTCCTTCAGAAGATGTGATCTTAGATGCTGGTAGTTTTGAACAGCAGTGAATGCACCAGATTAGCCAAGATGAAGAGTGGGAAGATAAAAATTAAAGCTCAGGGGTTGGGCGGTGGCGCAGTGGGTTAAGCGCATGTGGTGCAAAATGCAGGGACCGGCGTAAGGATGCCGGTTCGAGCCCCTGACTCCCCATCTGCAGGGGAGTCGCTTCACAGGTGGTGAAGTAGGTTTGCAGGTGTCTATCTTTCTCTCCCCCTCTCTGTCTTCCCCTTCTCTCTCCATTTCTCTCTGTCCTATCCAACAACGAACAGCATTAACAATGGCAATAATAAAGACCACAATGAGGCTATAACAACAAGGGCAACAAAAAGGGGGAAAAATGGCCTCCAGGAGCGGTGGATTCATGGTGTAGGCACCGAGCCCAGCAATAACCCTGGAGGGGAAAAAAAAAAAAATTAAAGCTCATCTATCGGGGGGGGGGGGGGAGTCGGTGGCGCACTTGTAGCACTATGTATAAGACCCAAACAAGGACCCAGGTTTGAACCCCTGCTCCCCACCTGTAGCATGGATGCTTCACAAGTGGTGAGGCAGATCTGCAAGTGTCCATCTTTCTATCTCCCCTCCCTTCTAAACTTCTTTCTGACCTATCAAATTAAAAAAAAAACCAAAAAACTGCCAGGAGCCATGGATTCATAGTGTGGGCCCTGAGCCCCAGAAATAACCCTGGATGCAAAAAATGTTCATTCATCTGGAATGTTTTGTATGAATTCTTGAATCACACCTGGGGGAATCTGGGTGACAAGTCTAGCAGATGGAGACTTGTCTCAAGTGGCCTCCCCCAGGGCTCTGTTCTGGCTCCTACGCTATTTAATATTTACATCAGTGACCTCCCAGAAACTTCTTCAAGGAAGTTCATCTACGCCGATGACATCTGCTGTGCAACTCAGGCATCCAAGTTCAACATCCTCGAGGAAACATTCACGAAAGACATGTCTCTGATATCTGATTACTGTAAAAAATGGCGACTAATCCCTAGCACTGCAAAAACGGTATCATCTGTTTTCCATCTACACCATGCCTTGGCCTCGCATGAGCTTAATGTGCAGCTTGGCGATACGAGAATCCGGCATGAAGCCCAGCCAGTCTATGTTGGCGTTACTCTCGATCGCACTCTGTCATTTCACGAACATCTCATAAAAACTGCAGCAAAGGTGGGCGCGAGGAATAACAACATTGCAAGACTGGCCAGCTCCTCATGGGGCGCAAGCGCTTCCACACTACGATCATCATCTCTGGCATTATGCTATTCCACTGCAGAATACTGTGCCCCAGTACGGTTCCGTAGCCCCCATGTCCATTTGGTCGATTCCAAATTATATTCCTCCATGAGGATAATTTCTGGAACCATCCGTTCCACCCCAGTTCCATGGCTGCCAGTTCTTAGCAACATCACCCCGCCAGATATTCGTCGGGATGCGGCATCATCTAAGTTCACTTCCCACGTCTACGCTCGACCGGACCTGCCAATATACACGGATATCTTCGCCCACCCTGTCCAACGCTTGATGTCTTGTCACCCAATCTGGTCCCCTATGCCTACACTGAACTTGTCTGTTCCAGACTCTTGGAAACAGAGTTGGCAGTCAGCTGAGGTAAAGAACAAACACCTCATCACAGACCCCTGCAAGCATCAACCCGGCTTTGACCTAGCTCGTTATGATTGGGCCCTCCTCAATCGCTATCGAACAGGCCATGGCCGGTGTGCTGCTATGTTCCATTGCTGGGGAGCCAGAGACGACCCGAACTGCCCCTGCGGCTACAGACAGACTATGACCCACATAGTCAATGACTGCCACCTCTCCAGATTCAAAGGAGGTCTCGAAACTTTACATCAGGCTCAACCTGACGCTGTTGACTGGCTACGGAAGAAGGGCAAACGCTAGAAGAAGAATACCTGGGGGGGGGGGGATAGTCCACTACAGCTTGGGAACTAACAGCCAGCACTGCATCAATTCTCTTTAACAGATAATTATTCCAATTACATATAAAACCTTGCAACCACAGATGGCAAGACTTACCGGAATAACCATTATGTTCCTCTCTAGAAAAATCTTATCAGCTTCTGGAGTTGTGGGTCCATTGGCACCTTCAGCAATGATCTGTAAAAGAGCAAGAAACATACAGAGCTGCCATTAATACTGTCAAATCCCCTCCACTGAGTTCAAGAGACATGTACTTATGGGTTGTAGTTAAAATTCAATTACAAGGACTATTTTACAAATTATATAAATTGCTGCACATCCTGCAAAGTATTAAACTATTTAAACAATTTTTAAGATTATTTATTTATTGAATAGAGGCAGCTAGAAATTGAGAGGGAAGGGTGAGATAGAGGAGAGATGGAGAGACAGAGAGACACCTGCAGCCTTGGCTTACCACTCCTAAAGCTTTCCCTCTGCAGGTGGGGGTCGGGGACTCAGACCCAGGTCCTTGTGCATTGTAAGTGTGCTCAACCAGGTGCACCACCACCAGGCCACTTATTAAACTATTTTCCATTTCCTTATTCCCCTCACTGTGTTTTTGGAAGTTTGTTTTAAGAGAAAAACCACTGTGATGATTGCACAATGAGTATACTGAAAGTCACTGAATTGTTTTGAGAGAAACATAGATGCAAACTATACAAAACAGAGCTACTTGAAAACAAAATGAAGAACCCAACTACAATTTTTCTTTCACCATTTCACATTGCCAAGGCTGAACTGAATCCAGACTGTCACTCTTACCTTGGCTTTGACTCTCGGAGCATTAGACTTGGTCAGCTGCTTTTCACTGGCAGCAGGAATCAATATGTCACAGTCAGCCTCCAAGATGCTCCCTTCATAAGGCTTTGCCTTGGGGAAGCCAAGAATTGATCCATGTTGCTGGAATTGATCACACATCAGAATTAGTGGCTGTACCAGAATCTACATGCTTTTGTTTAGTGTCTATGATACAAAGAATCATTTATTAAGATTCACCACCTAGAATTACATTTCTGAAACGAAGCAATGGAAATAAGATTCCAACAAGACTTATTTCAATTTATAATATTCAGGGTAGTTTCACCATTCAGATATTATGTTATCATACCAATTTGAAGTCTTCTAGTTCTTTTGGGTCAATACCATCTGGATTCCATATGCTCCCATCAGATTCACCAACACCAACACATTTAGCACCAAAACGATGTAAATATCTCATAGAATGTAGGCCCACATTACCAAATCCCTGTTAAGAATTATACATGATATAAGAATTAATACAGGTTTTTTTTTTTTTTTTAAGTTTAGAAGCAATTTTAAAAATCCTTGTTGAAAAAGAAATGTGTTGAATGGCTTCTCTTTAATAAGGAATTTATGTTTAAGAATGTGGAACCCAACTTTTTGTTATCTGAGATAATGAGTCTCAAAGCAGTTTAGTTGGGTGTGGCCTTGTATACTTATAAAGGTAGTCCTGCCAACCATAATACCTAGGTCCTTAAGATCTAATGTAATGTCTTGTCATCATGAAAGGTAAGTTGCTAACTTCAAGGAATATAAATTTCACTTTAAGCTGTAACAATCAAATACCAAGCATCCCTCCCCCACCCCCAAGGTTGAAGTTTGCATCACTGAGCAAACCATTCTAGTTAGCCATAATAGATGGAGACTTTCAGTTTTTTATGTATTTAAGAAATACTGGGGCCAGGCGGTGGTGCACCTCGTTAAGTGCACACATTACAATGCACAATGACCTGGGTTCAAAGCCCTGGTCCCCACCTGCAGGGGGAAGTTTCATGAGCGCTGAAGCAGGGCTACAGTTATCTCGGTCACTATCTCTCCCTTCTATCTCAATTTCTGACTGTCTCTATCCAACAAATAAAGATAATAAAAAATGAATGAACGAAATACTTAAAACAATTCCAGTAACTAGAATAACACCAAAAATAAAAAAGTAAGGATATATTACTTTGTAATATGATGATGAGCTTTGTGCATGTGATATTACTGCTTACTTTAGGAATTAAAAATTTAGTGAGCAGTAGTCTGTTATTCTTCAATAAAATAAACATTTCACCTGAACAACAAATGTTTTGTCTCCAAATCCTGGTGTCATTCCTAAAATGCTCATATACGAAGCTTCATTAATGAAGTTTTCAATCCCATGGAAAACTCCTCGGCCGGTAGCAGAGATCCGTCCATGGATTCCACCCTGGCTAATAGGCTTGCCAGTAACACAGGCATGAGCATTAATATCCTGCAGGAGAAGACCAAAATTTAAAAAGTAAAATAGTAAGCCTCTTTTCTATGACAAATCAGTATAACAAAGAATTAAAATTAAAATATATTCTCATTTGACAAATGAGGGTATCTTTCAAGTTTATTTTCATCAATGAAGATATTTTCCAAACTTTCATTCCTAGAAATTATATAATAAACCAGCCTATATTTTCTGATGAGAAAAACAGGGTATTTAGTACAAATTACAACATCACAAAAACAGACAATTTGGCTAAAAAACTATTATCCTTCAATACAATTTAAGTCCTATTAAGCTAGAATATGCTTTCCATTAAGCATTGAGCATGAGGTTATTTCTTGCTTCCTGTCACCCCCCACTTTTTTTTTTAAAGATTTTATTTATTTGTTCATTTAGACAGAAGGAGAGAAAGAACCAGACATCACTCTTGTACATGTGCTGCCAGGGATTGAACTCAGGACCTCATGCTTGAGAATCCACTGTGCCACCTCCAGGACCACTCACCCCTCTTTCTTCCTTCCTTCCTCTCTCTCTCTCTCTCTTTCTCTCCATCCTCCAGTAAAAGAAAGAAAAATAAATAAATAGCTGTCAGGAGAGGAAGTAGTGGGAGTCTTTGTGGTAAAAAGAAAGATTTGAACACAAAGAAGTTTTAACTAAAACTAAAAAAAAAAAAAAAGCTAAAAACAACAAAACCTAGAAAACTTACTTTTAGGAACTGTTCATACTTAAAGATACTTCATTCTGACTGTGCTTGTGCCTGGAACATTTTAATGCCCATTTTGTGCTCTTCAATAAGAAAAGCATGGTTTGTTCTTCTCACAGACATATTTAGCACAAATGGAATCATCACAGGCCTTGCTGACATGTTTTTTCATTTTAGCTGGCTGTTTAAGAGCTTTTCAACTCAAAGCACAAGTTCCAAGTCGGCCTGGTCATACACCACATACAGATTTGTACTTTCCCAAACCTCTTGGGATAATGGCAAACTACTCTATTGCCAGAGTTTTGAGAAAACCTACTTTTGTTAGAGACTGTGTTGTAGAAGAGCCTACATGGTAATGTCAAATGCTGGGCCACTCTGAATGCCTCTTTGCACCATCCTTGGAATTTAAATGGTATCATTTGGGTCCAAATAAGCAACAACAACAAAAAGCTCTTTGTGGAGAGGTAGAAGAACCAGGTCTATGCAGTGACCCTCTGGTAGCAGTGGTTAAGTCTGAAAGTGAAGTGGCAGGGGAATAGACTATCACTCAACTTTCTATATTCTCTTTGAATTAATATTATCTTTATTTATTTATTGGATAGAAGCAGTTAGAAATTGAGATGGAAGGGGGAGATAGAGAGGGAGAGAGAGAGAGACAGAGGGCTACCTGCAGCCCTGCTTTACCACTCGTGAAGCTTTCCCCCTGCAGGTGGGGACCAGGGGCTTGAACCTGGGCCCTTGTGCACTCAACCAGGTTCACCACCACCTGGCCCCATGATGTATTCTTGTTCATATAAACAAATATTATTAGAAAAAAAAATGGAGGAAGGAGCTAATGAAGTTCTCATAAGCTTCCCTTCCAAGGCATCAGATATACTATAAATTGGAACCGGAACAATGTGGAATAGACAAATCCATCAGTAGGAAAGAAGAAGCTAGAGACAGATCTACTAAGTCAGTGGCTTAAATATGGACTGCTTTATAATCCCGCTGAGTCCCCCAGACAATACCTTTAGTCCGCCTGCATGCTAGCTGTCAGACTTAGGCAAAAATTAATAGTTGTGGGCCCCCTGGAATATACCTAAAATAGACTTATTAGCCTTTTCCAAAATGGAGACCTCAAATCTCATATGCTATAGTATTGCCTTTAGGTTCCTGATTATTAAACAGTATGTTCTGCTTTCTATCTTAATGCTTTTTCAGCCACCAAGTTCCAGATACTACCATGATGCCAACCTCACCAATGTGTCCTGGAACCCTGTCTCCCCAGAGCCCCACCCCACTGGGGAAAGATAAGAACAAGCTGGGAGTATGGATCAACCTGCCAACACCCATGTTCAGTGGAGAAGAAACTACAGAAGCCAGATCTTCCATCTTCTGCACCCCATAAGGACCCTGGGTCCATGCTCACAGGATAAAGAATCAGGAAGCTTCCAGTGGAGGGGATGGGATATGGAACTCTGGTGGTGGGAATTGTGTGGAATTGTACTTCTCTTATCTTACAGTCTTGTTGATATATTAAAAGAAAAAAAATAATAATCCTGCTGAGTCAATTTGCTACTGTTGTGCCTGATTTCACCCCTTGCCCCTCTGTATGTGTTAGAACTGGTTGAGTTAATGAATGACCTAGTCTTTATGTGTTACTGTTTAAATATTTTTATGGGAAGAACTCAGAATTGTATTACTTGTATAATTACTGACAAAAATACAAACAAGTAAAAAAAAAAGTTTAGTAAGGTGATTTATAGAATAAGTAGTTTTCCCACAGTTTACTTTCATGAATAACTAACACTTATGAATACAGAATTGTAAACCCAGTGCCAAGTGCTTTTAAACAGGGAGAATGGAAATGCTGGAGCTGACTGCAGGCCTATCTGAGGTGCCAGGCGTGGTGCCAGCTGCTGAGCTCACCAGCATACTTAATCAGCCTGGAAACCCAGGGAGAACACCTCTTTCCGGTATCCTTTCTTCTGGATGGGTATTCACAAAAGGAGCTAAGTGATTCCTGTTCCCGCCTGAAAATCAGAAACAAAAACTATAGCCTCCTTACCTTGAGTTCTGGTTTTGTTTCCTATCACTTTAGGAAGGAAAATCTTAGGGCTAGGGAAACAGCATCATGGTTATGGAAAAGACTTTCATACCTGAAGCTCTGCCGTTCCCAGGCTCAAACCCTAGCCTCACCATAAACCAGTGCTGAGAAATGCTCTAGTCTTTCTGTTTCTCTTTCTCATTAAAATACAGTAAAATAACAATAATAATGCTACCAACACTTGAAATGAATTATGATTAACAATATAGTGCCTGCTGCTTTGCACTTGACTTAAAAGGATTGGAAGAGGGTAACCAGAATTCATTTTAACACAAAAAGATGACAAAGAAAAGCATCTTTTTAGGGCATGACAGTCAAAACCAAAATTCCTTGAAATGTATTATATTGCTCCTGTCTCACTTCAGAAGATTGTGCATCTGATCTGATGTACTTATATGTTTTCTTATGTTTGGGGGTGGGGTAGATAGCATAATGTTTATGCAGAGATTCTCAGGTCTGAGGTTCTAAAGTCCCAGGTTCAATCCTGAGCAGTACTTACAGAGCTGAGCAGTGCTAGTAAAAATAAAGAAATAAAATAAATAGGTGAATATATATGTTTTGTGCTCAGTTTATGTTTTGTGTTTAGTACCGGCTGGGTACTTTTCTGAACTCATCATATTGTCATTCATTAAATCATTGTGACAGTTTTATAAAAAAAATTTACATTGTCACTTTACATATGATGAATCCTCTTGATAGAGAAGATCAGTGTCATTTCCTAAGGGTTGCACTTGCCATAGGTCACAGCTGGTACACATACGAGCCAGTTCTAGAATTTAGGCATGCTGTCTGCCCAGAATCTTGACTACCACCCTCAGGAAATGACACTGATCTTTAAATTCCTCTACAAGGAACTGCAATCACATTCTACCCTCCTCAAATGTTTGCCTTCTAAGAGCCCATGCCTTTCAATCATACAAAGTCTTTTTCTTGGTTTCTGCATTAGTGGCACTACTTTTGTCCAGCCCCTACACTTCAGTCTCTCTAGTTCTCTGATTCAACTTTGTCAATTTTCCTGATCCCATATAACTAATTAGCCCCACCGAGCCTTCTCTGCAGTGCACTGATCCTTCTCCCTTACCTTTTTTTTTTTAATATTTATTCTCTTTTTTTGCAGTTATTGTTGTTATTGATGTTGTTGTTGGATAGGACAGAGAGAAATGGAGAGGAGGGGAAGACAGAGAGGGGGAGAGAAAGATTAGACACCTGCAGACCTGCTTCATCGCTTGTGAAGTGACTCCCCTGCAGGTGGGAAGCCCGGGGCTCGAATTGGGATCCTTACAGTGGTCCTTGCACTATGATCCACGTGCACTTAACCCGCTGCACTACAGCCTGACTCCCTTTCCCTCACCTTTATGGCTCTTGAGCTATGAGGGCTGCTGATATAATTTGGAGGTTGCCCCCTCACTCTAGTACAGAGTCTAATACTGTTGCTAGCCTACTCTGCCCTGAGAAAGGTTCAGCACCTTTCAAAGGCTCATCTTTGACTAGCAAGTAAAAGAAAAACATTGGAGAACAAAGAAAACATGAAGGTTTACTTCCATCTTTACTCTTCTACTATTTTTTTAATATAGTTGGAAAGATGTTTCTTTCTTTTCAAGATTTTATTTATGTAATGAGAAAGATAGGAGGAGAAAGAACCAGACATCACTCTGGTATATGTGCTGCCGGGGATTGAACTCAGGACCTCAGGCTTAGAGTCTAATGCTTTACGCACTGTGCCACCTCCTGGAACACTCTTACTTTTCTAAATATGCCTTTACCTTCAGATAACCCAAGTTCTGTTGTTTTTCATCCCATACTACAAATCTCTGTATGTTCAGATTCTACCTATTTTCAAAGTCTGGTCTGAATCTTCCTTCCAAAAGACTTCTTTCAGAAGTGGCAACTCTCTACCCTTTTATTTTTAAATTTTATTACTATTATATGTATTTTTTTTTTTTTACCAGACCACTGCTCAGCTCTGACTTATGGTGGTACAGGGGACTGAACCTGGGACTTCAGAGTCTCAGGTATGAGTCTCTTTGCATAACCATTATGCTATCTCTCTCCCCCCCCTTTTATTATACTATTTCCATTCCTCATCTATTCATGTGTCCTGGCTTCTCTTTAAATGAAAGCACTTTGAAGAAGTCAGAACTGAATGCTTCTTTATTTTGCTTCTGGTGCCTTAGCAACAACCTGTCGTGCCCTGGTGGGGGATCCCTTTTTGAGGATTTCATTCAACATCTGTGACAGGGTGAAATTAAGTTCAACTAAAGAAAACAGAAGTAGAACCCGGAATGGAATTGGCATATTGCACCCAAGTAAAAGACTCTGGGGTGGGTGGGTGGGGAGAATACAGGTCCATGAAGGATGATAAATGACATAGTGGGGGTTGTATTGTTAAATGGGAAACTGGGGAATGTTATGCATGTACAAACTATTGTATTTACTGTTGAATGTAAAACATTAATTCCCCAATAAATAAATTAAAAAAAAAAGAAATTAAGTTCAACTAATGTTCACTACATCTATGATGAGACTAAAGCTATAGAAATAATTTCCTAGAAAGATTATGGCTAAAGAGGAGGAAAAATCTCTACAAAAAATGGGAATAGATGAGAAATTCCTCAAGATAGTGGAATCCATATATAGCAAACCTACAGCCAACATCATACTCAATGGACAGAAGCTGAAAGCATTCCCCCTCAGATCACGGACTAGACAGGGCTGTCCACTGTCACCGTTACTCTTCAACATAGTATTGGCAGTTCTTGCCATAGCAATCAGGCAAGAGAAAGAAATCAAAGGAATACAGATTGGAAGGGAAGAAGTCAAGCTCTCACTATTTGCAGATGATCTGATAGTATACATAGAAAAACCTAAAGAATCCAGCAAAAAGTTACTGGATGTTATTAGGCAATATAGCAAGGTATCAGGCTACAAAATCAATGTACAAAAATCAGTGGCATTTCTTTATGCAAACACTAAATATGAAGAAGAAGACATTAAGAAATCACTCCCATTTGCTGTTTCAGCAAAATCAATCAAATACCTAGGAATAAAGTTGACCAAAGAAGTGAAAGACTTGTATGCTGAAAACTATGAGTTGCTACTCAAGGAAATAGAAACTGATACCAAGAAATGGAAAGATATCCCATGCTCATGGATTGGAAGAATAAATATCATCAAAATGAATATTCTCCCCAGAGCCATATACAAATTTAATGCAATACCCATCAAAGTTCCACCAAGCTTCTTTAAGAGAATAGAACAAACTCTACAATCATTTATCTGGAACCTGAAAACACCTAGAATTGCCAAAACCATCTTGAGGAAAAGAAAGAGAAATGGAGGCATCACACTCCCAGACCTTAAACTATATTATAAAGCCATCATCATCAAAACAGCATGGTACTGGAACAAAAATAGGCACACAGACCAGTGGAACAGAATTGAAAGCCCAGAAATAAATCCCCACACCTATGGACATCTAATCTTTGATAAGGGGGCCCAAAGGATTAAATGGAAAAAGGAGGCTCTCTTCAATAAATGGTGCTGAGAAAACTGGGTTGTAACATGCAGAAGAATGAAATTGAACCACTTTATCTTACCAGAAACAAAAATCAACTCCAAATAGATCAAAGACCTAGATGTCAGACCAGAAACAATCAAATACTTAGAGGAAAACATTGGGGTAAAACAGTTTCCCACCTATACCTCAAGGACATCTTTGATGAATCAAACCCAATTGCAAGGAAGACTAAAGCAGAAACAAACCAATGGGACTACATCAAATTGAAAAGCTTCTGCACATCCAAAGAAACTATTAAACAAACAGAGAGACCCCTCACAGAATGGGAGAAGATCTTCACATGCCATATATCAGACAAGAAACTAATCACCAAAATATATAAAGAGCTCAGCAAACTTAGCACCAAAAAAGCAAATGACCCCCATCTAACAATGGGCAGAGGATATGAACAAAACATTCACCTCAGAGGAGATCCAAAAGGCTAACAAACATATGAAAAACTGCTCTAGGTCACTGATTGTTAGAGAAATGCAAATTAAGACAACACTAAGATACTACCTCACTCCTGTAAGAATGGCATATATCAAAAAGGACAGCAGCAACAAATGCTGGAGAGATTGTGGGGACAGAGGAACCCTTTTACATTGCTGGTGGGAATGTAAATTGGTACAGCCTCTGTGGAGAGCAGTCTGGAAAACTCTCAGAAGGCTAGACATGGACCTTCCATATGATCCAGTAATTCCTCTCCTGGGGTTATACCCCAAGGACTCCATAACACCCAACCAAAAAGAGGTGTGTACTCCTATGTTCATAGCAGCACAATTCATAATAGCTAAAACCTGGAAGCAACCCAGGTGCCCAACAACAGATGAGTGGCTGAGAAAGCTGTGGTATATATACACAATGGAATATTTACTATGCAGCTATCAAGAACAATGAACCCACCTTCTCTGACCCATCTTGGACAGAGCTAGAAGGAATTATGTTAAGTGAGCTAAGTCAGAAAGATAAAGATGAGTATGGGATGATCCCACTCATCAACAGAAGTTGACTAAGAAGATCTGAAAGGGAAACTAAAAGCAGGACCTGACCAAACTGTAAGTAGGGCACCAAAGTAAAAACCCTGTGGTGAGGGGTAGACATGCAGCTTCCTGGGCCAGTGGGGGGTGGGAGTGGGTGGGAGGGATGGGTCACAGTCTTTTGGTGGTGGGAATGGTGTTTATGTACACTCCTAGCAAAATGTAGACATATAAATCACTAGTTAATTAATATGAGACGGGGAAAATCAGTTGTATGTCTCAAAGTTTTTCAAAACACAAACTGAATCTTTTTAATATATAGGCTGTGTATTTGATATGCGGACTCTCTCAAAAGCCTAGACCAAGTCGATCAGAAGCATCCAATAGCACAGATACAAGATACTGGGTACTGTACAGCAAACCATAACAAAAGGACTTTTCAAAGTTAACCCAATTACTAAATAATGAGATGATAACATTAACTATCGATTGTCTTTTTGAACCCTAAGACAGTAGGAACCTCACATCTCCACTATAGAGCCTATATTTCCCCCAGTCCTGGAACCTTAGGATAGGGCCCACTTTCCCGTATGCCTCTCCCAATCCATATCAAATAATATTGCATCCGCCGATCACAACCTAACCAACGCAACAATTGCCACCTCAACATGCTTCACCTCAGACTGTGTCCAGAGACTTCACGTGTGGAATGACAACCCTTCAGCTTCATTACTCGGGTGAGACCTTTCCTTTCATAGTACACTCTAATTTCATCTCAGGTGGTTCACTTTCTAACAAAGTCCCAAAACCTAGATATACACCAGTTTCTGTGAGAGAGAGCATATGTTCACACGTATCCATAAACTACTGCAACATATATACCTGAAAGCAGAAGCACACTAGAGTCTGCAGTGAGTACCTCCCTAACACATCCTCTCCACTATTCCAAGCTTTGGGTCCATGATTGCTCAACAATTTGTTTGGCTTCGTATGTTAACTCTCTTTTCAGTCACCGGGTTCCAGATGTCATCAGGATGCTGGCCAGGCTTCCCTGGATTGAAGACCCCACCAATGTGTCCTGGAGCTCAGCTTCCCCAGAGACACACCCTACTAGGGAAAGAGAGAGGTAGACTGGGAGTATGGACCGACCAGTCAACGCCCATGTTCAGCGGGGAAGCAATTACAGAAGCCAGACCTTCTACCTTCTGCAACCCACAATGACCCTGGGTCCATGCTCCCAGAGGGATAGAGAATGGGAAAGCTATCAGGGGAGGGGGTGGGATATGGAGATTGGGTGGTGGGAATTGTGTGGAGTTGTTCCCCTCCTACCCTATGGTTTTGTTAATTAATCCTTTCTTAAATAAAAAAAATAAAAAAAGAGGAGGAAAAATCTAGTGAATTCTCCCACTTCTACATATCAACAAATTGCTATTTCTTATAGATAGCAGATGAATCCCACAGGGATTTTGGTGATACTCACATAATGCCCTATGGTGCTAGCGTAGGTGTCAGCAATCCAGGACATCTCCCGCTCACCTGTGCTCATGTCTGGGGCAGGCACATCAATGCCAGGACCTGGGGACAAAGGGAAAAGACAGTGTATCAATTTTTTAAGATAAGCTTAAATGGGAACAAAAAGAAACTATGTACCCCAGAAACCTTTCAATTCTGTAAAAGCCTGTTAAAATCACTAATAATAACAATTACTATTTTCAAAAAGTACTGACAATACTTTCATGAATTTTCTTATAGATGATATAATTGCTATTAAAATCCTCAGCTGACTTTTTTTGTTGTTGCAGAAACTGAAAACTGATCATGGACTCAGTGTGATAAGGTCAATAATCAGATCCAAATCTAACTTGAAATATCAAACTCTTTTTTTAAAAAAGTATTTTATTTATTTTATTTTTGAAAGAGATGCAGAGAGAGAAAGACACAGAGAGAAAGCACTACGCAGCTCTCTGGCTTATGGTGGTGTAGGTGTATTGAACCTGGAACTTCGGAGCCTCAGGCATGAAAGGTTCTTTGCATAACCATTATGCTATCTACTCCTGCCCTAAAATCAAACCCTCTATGAAAGGGAAGCTAGAAAATAAATAACGGGTAGGGCAATGGCACACCTGGTAATGTGCACGTTATAATGTGCAAGGGGGTTCAAGCCCCTGATCCCCACTGGCAGGAGAAAAACTTCACTAGCAGTAAAACAATGCTGCAGGTGTCTCTTTTCACCTCTCCCTCACCCTCACCCTTACCCTCTCAATTTCAGTATCAAATAAATAGGTGGCATATCTGGTTTAGGACACGTTACCATGCACATGTTACCATGCTCAAGGACCTAGGCTCAAGCCCCCAGTCCACACCTGAAAGAGGAAAGCTTCAAAAACAGTGAAGCACCCCCACACTTATAGACATCTAATCTTTGAGGAAGGGGTCCAGACTATTCAATGGGGAAAGCAGAGTCTCTTCAACAAATGGTGTTGGAAACAATGGGTTGAAACATGCAGAAGAATGAAACTGAACTACTATATCTCACCAAATACAAAAGTATATTCCAAGTGGATCAAGGACTTGGATGTTAGACCACAAACTATCAAATACTTAGACAAAAATGTTGGCAGAACTCTTTTCCGCATAAATTTTAAAGACATCTTCAATGAAATGAATCCAATTACAAAGAAGACTAAAGCAAGTATAAACCTATGGGACTACATCAAATTAAAAAGCTTCTGTACAGCTAGAGAAACTACTGCCCAAACCAAGAGACCCCTCACAGAATGGGAGAAGATCTTTACATGCCATACATCAGATAAGAGGCTAATAACCAGACTATATAAAGAACTTGCAAATCTCAACAACAAGAAGACAACCCCATCCAAAAATGGGGGGGAGGACATGGACAGCATATTCACTACAGAAGAGATCCAAAAGGCCGAGAAACACATGAAAAAATGCTCCAAGTCTCTGATTGTCAGAGAAATGCAAATAAAGACAACAATGAGATATCACTTCACTCCTGTGAGAATGTCATACATCAGAAAAGGTAACAGCAGCAAATGCTAGAGAGGTTGTGGGGTCAAAGGAACCCTCCTACACTGCTGGTGGGAATGTCAATTGGTCCAACCTCTGTGGAGAACTCTCAGAAGGCTAGAAATGGACCTACCCTATCATCCTGCAATTCCTCTCCTGGGGATATATCCTAAGGAATATATGTATTGTTATATGGAAAACTGGGAAATGTTATGCATGTACAAACTATTGTATTTACTGTTGAATGTAAAACATTAATTCCCCAATAAAGAAATTAAAAAAAATTTGAGAACTACTAAGTGATCACAAGACAAAATAAAATGTATTAAAAAAAAGCAGTGAAGCAGGTGTCTCTATCTTCCTCTTCCCTTTCTATTTCTCTGTCTGTATTGAATAAACAAAACTGAAAGAAAAAAAAAAGAGGAGTAATATAAAATTTGAATGTTTGCAAGATTAATTGTCTCCTAAAGAAGAAAAAAAATGAGGAATTATGGCGGTGGTGCATTGAGTTAAGTGCACATAGTATGAAGCACAAGGACCCACGCAAGGATCCTGGTTCGAGGACCCAGCTTCCCACCTGTGGGGGGGGGTTTGTTTCACAAGCAGTGAAGCAGATCTGCAGGTGTTCATCCTTCTCTTTCCTTGTCTCTATTCTCTATCCTCTCCAGTTTCCCTCTGTCCTATCCAAAAAAAAGGCTGCCAGGAGTAGTGGACTTGTACTGTAGGCTTGGAACCCAGTAATAACCCCAGAGGCAAACAAAACAAAAAGAATAATAAAAAATAATGAAATTCTTCTGCCTCCTTCTTGAACTACAAATGGACATATGATCAGCTTAGCAGCATTGTAAATTGAGACTTTTGCACATAAAGAAGTCAAATTGTGAGTAAAAGCTTCAGTGTTTCAATGAATTGCTTTCTAATCCTTGGAATTTTAAGGTACTTGAGAAAAGAAGATGAATGTACTCTAGATAGGGAGAAGAAAGACAACTGAGTAAGGTAAGGCCTAAAAACGTTCAAGACTAGATGTGTTTGAGATTTAAATTAATAGGAAATGTGTGCATGATTTCGAAGCTACTGGTAGGCCCAGCATGACTTTAGTGCAACAAATTTCAGAATTTGTAGTTCTTGTGCTTGTCTCAGCTGCACATACACTAAAATTGGAACAATACAGAGGAGATTAACATGGCCCCTGCTCAAGGATGATATGCAAATTCGTGAGCGTTCCATATTTTTTTTCTCCCTATAGTGTTTTTCACCAATAAATGGTAATACTAAAAAAAATAATAATAAAAAAAGAGAGAGAATTTTTAGTTCTTGTGAAAAAGATTTAACAACTTATTTCAAGTGAGGACTATCTTTTATTTGTTTTAACTGGTTATATTAAAAGGGCAAAGCTTAAAATAAAGTAAAATTAAAATTAATAAGAATTCTGCTATAAGAAAGAAAATATTAAGTTGAAAAACAAGATCATAAACGAAAACACAAGTAGAACCTGAAATGTAATTGGCATATCGCACCAAAGTAAAAGACTGGGGTGGGTGGGTGGGGAGAATATAGGTCCATAAAGGATGATAAATGACATAGTGGGGGTTGTATTGTTAAATGGGAAACTGGGGAATGTTATGCATGTACAAACTATTGTATTTACTGTTGAATGTAAAACATTAATTCCCCAATAAAGAAATAAGAAAAAAAAAAAAAGAAAGAAAATATGGGTGGGAGTAGATAGCGTAATGGTTATGCAAAGAGACTCTCATGCCTGAGGCTCCAAAGTCTCAGGTTCAAGGCCCCATACCACCATAAACCAGAGCTGAGCAGTGTTCTGGTAAAAGAAAAGAAAATATACACAGATGATTTTCTTTGTGTGTGTGTGTTTTTTTTTTGTTTGTTTGCTTTTTTGCCTTTGGGGTTACTGCTGGGGCTCTGTGCTTGCACTGAGAATCCACTGCTCCTGGAGGCTATTTTTCCCTTTTATTGCCATTGCTGTTTATAGTTGTTTATAGTTGTTGTAGTTATTATTATTGTCATCATTATTGTTGGATAGGACAGAGAGAAATGGAGAGGAGAGGAGATGGGGGTGGGGTGGGTGGGGGGAAGACCTGCAGACCTGCTTCACCGCTTGTGAAGCGAAACCCTAGCAAGTGGGGAGGCAGGGGTTTGAACCGGAATCCTTATGTCCGGCCCCCAGAGGATTTTCTTGAGTGTTTCTGTTGCTTTGAGTACTTCTACTTCACAGAAAAGAACTACAACACAGATAATCGCAAGAAACATTATAGCTCTCTGTCTTTCTCTCCTCTTTGTCTTCCCTTCCTCTCTCCATTTCTCTCTGTCCTATCTAACAACGATGACATAAATAACACTACAACAATAAAACAACAAGGGCAACAAAAGGGAATAAATATTTTTAAAAAATCTTTTGGGTCTCCTTTAAAAATATATATATATATATATATATAAATTGAAACATCACACAAATTTGTTTGGCCAAAGTTCCTAGAAACGCCCATAAGAAGTCTCAGAAATCCTCAGAGTAAGCAGAGGTGAGTCATCAGGCTGAGCCTGCCAACATTTTCATCTGGCCCACTGTTTTGAAAGGTGTGGTCTGTTTAAGTCTTTAATTCCAAAAGGCATGGAATGTCTCACTGCTTTCAGAATGAAAGAATTACAGTTGTAAAACTGCCTCTTGTGTATGAAAAACATGTTTATAACACAGGTAATATTTAGTTTCTAAAAGCATGATCTTAATGCAGAAATGCTGCATTGGAGACTGCACAGTGCTATCATACGAAACCTTTTTTTGATTCTGAAAATTCTTTTTTTGATTCAAGAAAATGTGAGTGGGGTCTTTCCTGGTGTCCATACCCAGTTTCTCAAATTAAAAAAGGGTACCTCCTAGCACAAATCTATTGAGAAAAATAGGGGCTTAAATTAATTTTAGGTGTTCCTTAGCCCATGCAGAAACCTATGTTAATACATACCAATAAAGCCCTTCTTTGCCAGCTCCATGGTAAACCTCCTTGTGATCTTTTCCAATTCATTATCCTGTAAAGGGGAAGGGGAAAAAAACTTATTTATTTTTATGTATTTATATTTTTTTGCTTCCAGGGTTATTGCTGGGACTTGGTGCCTGCACTATAAATCCACTGCTCCTGGAGGCTATTTTTTTCTTTTGTTGCCCTTGTTGTTTTCATTGTTGTTACTGCTGCTGTTGTTGTTGGATAGGACAGAAAGAAATCGAGAGAGGACGGGAAGACAGAGGTGGGGCGGGAAAGATAAAGACACTTGCAGACTTGCTTCACTGCCCGTGAACCGATGTCCCCTGCGGGTGGGGAGCTGGGGGCTCGAACCGGGATCCTTATGCCGGTCCTTGTGCTTTGTGACATGTGCACTTAACCTGCTGTGCCACCGACCAACCCTCATTTATTTACTTTTTTGATGAACCACTATGGAGATAATACTTGCACCATAGTTTTTATGTACAGGTCAATTTTTAAAAAATATTTTATTTATTCATAATGAGAAAGACAGTAGAAGAGAGAGAAAGAACCAGACATCACTCTGGTACATGTGCTGCTGGGGATTGAACTCGGGACCTCATGCTTGAGAACCCAGTGCTTTATCCACAGCGCCACCTCCCGGACCACTGTACAGGTCATTTTAACATCTTGTGTAGCCCTCAGAACATCACATGATGCCGGCATTCCCATGTAAAAACTATGAAAATGGTGTGACCCAGGAGATATGCAGTGGTAAAGCACTGGAATTATAAGCATGAGGTCCTGAGTTTAATAAATTCCTAACACTGCATATGTGGAATGATCCTCTGGTTCTTTCTCCCTCATTCTCATTAATAAGTAGCATATATATTGCCAAGAACATAAGATCAGATTAGTTTATGGGACCAGGAGTGGCACACCTGGTTAAGGGCTCACATTATACTAAGGACCCAGATTCAAATCCATGGTCCCCACCTGCAGGGGAAAAGCTTCATGAGTAGTGAAGCAGGGCTGCAGGTATCCCTCTGTCTCTCTTCCCTGTCTATCTCCTCCCCCCCCCCACTCAATTTGTCTCTCTCTCTCTCCAATAATAAATAAATATGTTTTAAAAAAAAAGAAAAGGGAGTTGGGCCGTAGCATAGTGGGATAAGCACACGTGGCGCAAAGCTCAAGAACCGGTGTAAGGATCCTGGTTCGAGCCCCCGGCTCCCCACCTGCAGGGGAGTCGCTTCACAGGCGGTGAAGCAAGTCTGCAGGTGTCTCTTATCTTTTTCTCCCCCCTCTGTCTTCCCCACCTCTGTCTATTTCTCTGTCCTATCCAACAACAATGATTATCAATAATAATAACAACAATAAAACAACAAGGGCAACAAAAGGGAATAAATAAATTAAAAAAAGTTTTAAAAACATACTCATGTCATCTTAATAAAAATAAGGTTATACAAATGACAGACAAAGTGCCTAAAATAAAAATGGCATTAATTACCATTTAGCCAGGTAAGAAAATGAAAAAGGGCCATGGCATTAAGCAGATGACCTTTTATGTGACCAAACACTCAATGAGTTAATTATTCACTTGTTTTTCCATTCCTGTTAAAAGCAATAGGGACCATTAATCTCACTGGCATATTAGGGAAACACAGAAGCCCAGAAACCTCAAGTCCTTAGTAACTGCACTGTGTGTGCAGATGTAACCTTTATACGTACAGTATAGTTCTTGGGATTGATCTTAACACCAGCTTTGGCACCTCCAAATGGCACATCTGAAAAAGAAGGCTGGAAGTTGTTATTACATATAAAAGATAATAACACTGGGGAAGGGGGAAGTATGTGATGCCTTTGGTGGGGATGCAGACAGGTGTACATCCTATGGAAAATGGTATTTATAGAGTCCTCAAAAAAATACAGAGGCTGAGGAGACAGCACCAGCAATAGAGCAACAAGCTCATGCCTGAGCCATAGGTCCCAGGTCAAATTCTTAGTTCTGTGAGCCAGAGGTCAGGCTTAAGGACAAGGGGTAGGGAGGGGGAGTGAGAGATGCCTTATAACCCTGCAATACCACTGCTAGGCATTTATCTGAATGACATGAAAATACCAATTCTAAAAAATATATGCACATTACAGTCTGCAGGGACCTGGGTTCAAGCTCCTGGTCCCCACCTGCAGGGGAAAAGCTTCACAAGAGGTGAAACAGGGCTACAGATGTCTCTGTTTCTTTCCATCTCTATCTCCCCCTACCCTCTCAATTTCTCTCTGTCTCTATTCAATAAATAAAGATAATAAAAATTAAAAGAAAAAAAGAATGCATGTACATGATGTTCATAATGCACTATATTCACAACAGTCAACTCAAATGCCTGCAGATAGATGAGTGAATAAAGAATTACAGGTATATCAGCTGGAGCCCTATTTGGGGAGTCCTGAGATTCCCAAACAGACATGATGGGCCTAGACCTTGAATAAATCCCTCTCTCCATTGTTAGCAGTCATCTCTATCAGGAACAACAAAACAGACCCCTTTGTGGGCCCCCATAGGACCTTGCCCTCAACTTGGATCAACAACAGTAGAGAATGTTCCATCCTCTGAAGGAAGGCTGGACAACACACTCTATGCTACACCTGAAGAAGATGGGTCCTGATATTGGGGCAGTAAGAATGTTCCTACTCATGACCACAGAATGTGAGCTCAGATCTACAGGGATGAAAAGGTCACATAGGCTCCTAAGCTGAATATGGGTCCCAGATCAGATCTATGGGGTTTACAATTAACAATATTTATATACCTTTCCCATGTTTGGGAGCTACTCTCTTCCCTGATCCAGCTTTCTGGCCCTTTTTCTGGCCATGACATCATCTCCCCAGACAATAACTTGGATCCACATGCATATCAGATTTCAGGCTCAGGGAAAAAAAAAAAAAAACAAACTAGTATAGCCACAGGCCCTTTGGAATATAACTAAAATATGCCTACTAGCTATCTACAAAATGGACACTCCCCCCCAACTGTTCATCTGTACTATTCCAGCCTTTATCATGATTAGTCAACAATTTGTTTGGCATTATATGTTAACTCTCTTTTCAGCCACCAGGTTCCAGATGCTAGCATGATGCCAACCAGACTTCTCTGGACAGACAACCCCACCAATGTGTCCTGGAGCTCCAATTCCCCAGAACCCCACTCCACTAGGGAAAGAGAGAGATAGGCTGGGAGTATGGATCGACCTGTCAAGGCCCAAGTTCAGTGGGGAAGCAATTACAGAAGCCAGACCTTCCACCTTTTGCACCCCATAATGATCCTGGGTCCACACTCCCAGAGGGTTAAAGAATAGGAAAGCTATCAAGGGAGGGGATGGGATACGGAGTTCTGGTGGTGGAATTGTGTAGCGTTTACCCCTTTTATCCTATGGTTTTGTTAGTGTTTCTTTTTTATTAAAGAAAAAAAAATAGGAAAGCTGTCAGGGGAGAGGATGGGATATGGAACTCTGATGTGGAACTGTGTGGAGTTGCACCCCTCTTATCCTATGGTCTTGTCAGTGTTTCCATTTTATAAATAAATAAATTTTAAAAAAGAATTATGGGTTAAAAATAATTATAATAAATGGAATACTACATTAAAAAAAGATGACACTGCCTTTATGGGACAAAAATAGATGGAACTAGGTGAGTATGCTTAAGTAGTGACAACTACCAGATGGTTTTAAATCATGGGTAAATACAACAAACTTTCAAAAACAAATTGATTCTTAAACTCTGTCAAGACTTACAGTGGTTATCAGAAATAACAAGGACTGGAGGTGGTGGACTGGCGGTACAGGAATAGGTGATGGGTGTGGTCAATTGTAGTTACTGAAACTATACTCCAAAGTCATATTGTAAATCAATATTGAGTTACTAAGAAGCATTATTTTCTTTTTTTCACTACTCATACATTCATTTATTTTATTTGAGAGGACATAAGGGAGTTGAGAGGGAAGGGAGATAGAGGAGCCAGGAAGTGGCACATCTGGCCAAGCGCACATATTACAGTGCACAAGGACTCAGGTTCTAGCCCCTGGTCCCCACCTGCAAGGGGAAAGCTTTATGAGTGGTGAAGTAAAGCTGCAGGGGTCTCTCTATCTCCCTGCCTCCCCCCTCTCAATTTCTCTCTGTATCTGTCCAATAATAAACTTTAAAAAGAGACAGCTGGGGAATCAGGTGGTAGCACAGAGGGTTAAGCACATGTGGCACAAAGTGCAAGGACTGTTGTAAGGATCCCAGTTCGAGCCCCCGGCTCCCCACCTGCAGAAGAGTAGCTTCACAGGCGGTGAAGCAGGTCTGCAGGTGTCTATCTTTCTCTCCCCCTCTGTCTTCCCCTCCTCTCTCCATTTCTCTCTGTCCTATCTAACAATAATGACAATAAGAACAATAACTACATCAATAATGAAAAACAAGGGCAACAAAAGGGAATAAATAAATAAATATTAAAAAAAGGAGAGAGAGAGCAAGAGCAGAGCTTTACTTCTCATGAAGTTTTCCCCCTGCAAGTGGGGACTAAGGACTTGAATTCTGGTCCTTGTGCACTTAACCAGGTGGGCCACTGCCCAGCCCCTAAAAAACATTTCTAAGGGTAATGTTTAAGCTTTAATTTCAGAAAATTCAAGGAATTCACCTCCATTATTAGTCTCGTGTGAACTTTCTGGGGGCTGTGCCTTGCCATCCACACAGCACACATTCAAGTCCCAGCAACACCTGGGAGGTGCTATTGCACAGGGAGAAGTTCCAGGGCTGTGCTACCTCTTCCTCTCTTATCTCTTTATCTGAAAAAAACAGTGGCCCATACAGGTAAAAATTGCATATGCCCTGATTTCAGAAACAAAACTACCCCCCAAAGATCTAAATATAAAGATAATTCCTATATAAAGTTCCTATAAACACTGCTCCACTTAAAAAAAAGCACACACACACAGCTAACACCAAGACTAACTGAAAAAAAAAAAAAAAGATAGTCTTTTTAAATTAGTTCTTGGATAGAGACAAAAACTGACAGGAAAGGGGAGAAACAGAAGCTTAAACCTGAGCCTTATGCCAATTATCTTTTTCCTTCATGATGAATCCACCAATACTAGTGATCATTTTTATTTTCTTCATTTGATAAGACAGAGAAGCTGAGAGGGGAGGGGGATAAGAGAGGGAGATAGAGAGATACCTACAGTATCTAGATACCTACTTGCTTCACTACTTGAGAAGCTTCACCCTGCAGGGGGTTGGAGCGTGGGCCCAGAACCCAGGTCCTTTGCACATAGTAACGTTTAACCAGGTGTACCACCACTTGCCCTTTCCTTGCACACTGTAGTATGTACATTCAGATGATGCATGTCTTAAACTGTGCAAAAGTAAGTTCTGATAGGGTCTATCTCTGGCATTTTGGAAGTCACTTAGTATGTGAAAAAACATTTCCCCTAAAGCTCATCAGTTCAGTGATAAAGCAGATCACTTACCCACCACTGCACACTTATATGTCATCAGAGAAGCCAAAGCCTTCACTTCATCCACACTCACATCAGTGCTGTAACGAATACCTGGCAGTGAAATAAAAAGAGGGGAGGTGAGAAAGAAGTATTTAGAACATCCTCTGGCAAGTTTTTTAAAAAAATGTTAAAAATTGAAATAATCATACTTTTTATATCTGGTGTCCTCACTGTTCCCAAGAACATGTAAAGTAGTTTATGACAAGTTAAAAGGAGAGAAAGAACACTGATTTTAAGTATTCTGATAATTTAGGAGAAAAAGACTGGTGTTGAGTGGTATGGGAGGTGGTGTAGGGGATAAAGCATTAGACTCTCAAGCCTGAGGTCCTGAGTTCAATTCCTGGTAGCACATGTACCAGAGTGATGTTTGGTTCTTTCTCTCTCTCCTGTCTTTCTCATGAATAAATTCTTTAAAAAAAAAAAAAAAAGGTGATCTTGATTTTTTTTTTTTTTTTTGCTTCTTTTTGGTAGTAGATAAGAGCATCAAACTGGGGCTGGTGAAATGGTTCACTTGGAAGACTGTGTGTATACTGCTTTCCCATATGATAACCCAGGTCCAAGTCAGCTCCCTACTTCAGTGAAGTAAGTTTAGTGCTGAGGTCTCATTCCCTCTGCTTTTCTGCCTATATCTAAACAAACAAACAAACAAACAAACAAACCTAAATAGGGCACAAAACTGGGCTCCTGGAGATTTAGAGATGAACAAAATATAGTAGTGTCCTTCAGATACTGAGAACCCAGTGAGACATGGAAGTATTGAAAAGAATTCACAGGCAAACATTGGGATGACTTGGTAGCTGGAAGAGTCCAAGAATTTTGCTTTTTGATAACATCAGTATACAGGAAGATGGATAGTCAACAGGTTGGCAGACTTAACATGAAGGTCACATTCCTAGGGATGAGTAATTCCCTTACCCTTTTAGCACAGATGGGAGTGCTGGGGTGTGGAGTTAGCCAAGCAAATAAGTAAAACACAGTGTTTCTCTACTTAGATTAGGTTCTTGGTAGAGGTGACAGAGAAAGTAGGAAAGTGCCTACTACATTGGGTTTTATGGTTTTGGCCAATCACCCTTCTGAGTTTTACAGGACTAAGTCACTTTCCCCCTCTATATTCTATTGATTCTCAGCCCCAAGGTAGAAGGCTTGAGTAATGTTGATGTTTGACTGCATGTTGCTTGGGGGTTCCTGATTATGTATGTGTTTGTGTGTGAGGAAGGAGGTTTGAGTGAACCTGGTCTTCAACTTCCATGGAGTCACAAGTAATAAGAACCCTAGAAACATTTATTTTAAAATTCTGGGAATGAGCAAGGGAGATGGCATAATGGTTATACAAACAGACTCTCATGTTTGAGCCTCTAAAGTTTCTCAAGTTCAGTCCTCCACACCATCTTAAGCCAGAGCTTAGTAGTGCTCTGGGCAAAACAAAAGAAAGCAAAACACCAGAAAATGTCCTCTCTGGGTTAATGGTTTCTAGTATGGCTATTGGTACACGGTTTCAATATTTCTCATCTCCCTGTGACAGGTATCTGCAAAACACTCATCTCCTATTTAGGTTCTTTAAAATATTGTATCACACATTTGTCTGTAGTGCATACAATCAAAAAGGGGAAAATTCTTTAAAAAATTTTTTTATTTAATTATTTTATTTTATTATTATTATTTTTAACCAGAGCACTGTTCAGCTCTGGTTTACGGTGGTTTGAGGGATTGATCCTGGGACTTTGGAGCCTCAGGCATGAGAGTCTGTTTGCATAACCATTATGCTATCTACCCTCAGCGAGAGAAAATTCTTTTTAATATGTGAAGCTTCTCCCCCCCCCCCCAAGTGGAGCCCAGGGGCTTGAACTGGGTTCTTGTGCATTGTAACATATATGCCCTACCAGATACAACATGACTCAGTTCCAAAATGAACAAATTCTGAAGCAAACTGATACTTCCTTCCCTAATAGGAAAATGGATATGTTCATGGTGCAGGAAATAGAACCTGGGACCCTCTGGGATCAGAATTCAATGTTCTGATGCACTGAGGAGCTATCTCTTTGGCCCTATTTGTTTACCTGAAAAGATGAAATTTATTTAAATGAGGGGCAGAGATGGGTAAGAGCATCATTCACACCTGACAGATGGGATGTCAGGTACTGAACCCAGGAAGTCATGTACCGTAGGTATGATAGTCTGGTGAGATACCTCTATACTATCTCCCCGACACAGAAAAAAAATTTCCCCCCAGATAGAGACCGAAGCAGAAAGAGGTTAAGGATCATAGCACTGAAACATGCTAAGGGTCTGTCTTGTACCTGGATCACACAAGTGGCAAAGGAGAGCACACCAATCTCAAGCAAATCATTTTTCCAGCACGACCTAAACAATTTTAAACAGCACCTTTTCATTCCCATTCTGTAACCTCTTCTACCTTATTTAATGTTTTACCAAAGACTTCATGCTTATTTATTGTCTGAATTCCCTACTAGGTGAATGAGTTTGCTAAGGGCAATTGTTTTAATCACTGCTTTACTTATTGGTTCATAACACAGAAATGGCATGTATTAGGCTCTTTAATACATGTTAACAGACACATATATTTTAACTCTTAAAATATAAAATGGGGGGAGTTAGGGGGTAGCGCAGAGGGTTAAGCACAGGTGGTGCGAAGCTCAAGGACCAGTCCAAAGATCCTGGTTCGAGCCCCCGGGGGCTCCCCTTACCTAAAGGGAAGTCGCTTCACAGGCGGTGAAGCAGGTCTGCAGGTGTCTTATCTTTCTCTCCCGTTCTCTGTCTTCCCCTCTCTCGATTTCTCTCTGTCCTATCCAACAATAATGACATCAATAACAACAATAATAACAACAAGGGCAACAAAAGGAAATAAATAAATGTTTAAAGAAAAAATGAAATGGAAATAGAAAAGCCATGCACCATCACAAATCAGAGTTGAGTTGAGCTCTGGTAAGAATAAAAAAAATTTTTTTAAAAAAGTGGTCCAGGAGTTGGCTCAGTGGATAAAGAACAGGACTCTCAAGCCTGAGGTTCAGAGTTCAATCCCCAGCAGCACAGAGTGATGTCTGGTTCAATCCCCAGAACCAGAGTGATGTCTGGTTCTTTCTCTTCTCCTATCTTTCTCATCAATAAATAAAATCTTAAAAAAAAAATTTTTTTAAAGGCTGGGCCGTGATGCCCCAGTAATTTAAAAAAAAAGTGCTTAGGGGAGTTGGGGCAATATGCAGCGGGTTAAGAGCACATGGTGTGAAGCGCCAAGGACCAGTGTAAGGATACTGGTTCGAGCCCCGGCTCCCCACCTGCAGGGGAGTCGCTTCACAGGCGGTGAAGCAGGTCTGCAGGTGTCTGTCTTTCTCTCCCCCTCTGTCTTTCCCTCCTCTCTCCATTTCTTTGTCCTATCCAACAATGACATCAATAACAACAACAATAATAACTACAACAATAAAACAAATACAACAAAAGGGAATAAATATTTAGGGGAAAAAAGTGTTTAAGACAAATTCACCATTCCTGATGGCCACTTTTTTCCCCTCCCCTTTTCTCATTTTTGATACACAGAGAAATTGAGAAAGAAAAGGGAGATAGGGAGGGAGGGGTGGAGGGAGAGAGAGAGAGATTACACTGCCTTCAGCACTGCCTCACTATTTCCTTGTGAAACTCACCCTGGCCCTCTGTAGGTGGAGACTGGGAATAGAACCCAGGTCCTTGATCATGGTAACATATGTGCTCTACTGAGTGTGCCACTTCCCCCTCTCCTAACATTATTTTTTAATGTAGTACTGTGGAATCAAATCAGAGCCTCACTACTGGAAGGCCTACACTCTACTGCTGAGCAACCAGCCCTGCAGTTTCTGGATAAGTATGAAAAAACATACCTTAAAAACAACAATTCTACTTAGGGCAGAGGAGATAGCATAATGGTTATACAAACTGACACTCATGCTCCAAGGTTTCAGGTTCAATCGACTGCACCACCATCAGCCAGAACTGAACAGTGCTCTAGTTAAAAAAAAAAAAAAAACTCAGGTGGGGTAGATAGCAAAATGGTTATGCAAAAAGACTCTCATGCTCAAGGCTCCAAGTTCCCAGGTTCAATTCCCCACACTACCATAAGCCAGAGCTGATCAGTGCTCTAGTTAAAAAAAAAAAAAAATCAATAAAAAGTTTCCAAGGGGGCTAGGAGTTGGCTTATTCACTAGAGTGCACACAGGAGGATCATATGGGAGATCTTGACCAACACATGGACATAGGGAAGCTTTACAAGCAGTAAACAAAGCCCCAGGGAAAATAATATCATTATGGCAACAGTAATAAACAGTTTAAGTAAGACGTTACCAAGCAATTTCATATATTACTCCATGAAAATCATCTTCTACCAGGGCCATGGGTTTGGTGTACACCCAGTACTTCTTAACCTACTGACATCTGCCCTATAGCAGCAGCTAGGACCATCTGCACTTGCCCACCTGCATGCAGCCAATGTTTCAATCTCAACTAATTTCATTGCTATTATAAAGTAGTGTTGGGGGTGCTGGGTGGTGGTGCACCTGGTTAAGTGCACATAGTCTGAATCAGCACAATGACCTGTGCAAGGATCCCAGTTCAAGCCCCTCGCTCCCCACCTGCGGGCGGGGGGGGGGGGTCACCTCAGAAGCATGAAGGTCTGCAGGTATCTTTCTTTCCCTGTCTCCTTCTCCCCTATTTCTCTGTCCTAACCTATATGAAGAAAAAAATGGCCTCCAGGAGCAGTGGATTCATAGTGCAGGCTCCAAGCCCCATTCACAACCCTGGAGGCAAAATAAACAACTAAATAAAGTAGTGGTGGGCTGAGGAGACAGCATAATGGTTATACAAATGACTTTCATGCCTGAGGCTCTAAGCTCCCAGGTTCAGTCCCCATCACTACCATAAGAGAGAGCTGAGTCATGCTGTCTTTCTCTTTTTATCTCTCAATAACATAACATAAAATAAAATAAGATAAAATAGTGTTTTCCTATGAAACACTTTTTTTTAGAACCTGTAGAAGCAGTGCATTATTTTACTTTTCCATATGTGTGGAAATTATTTTCCCTTGCCTACTACTAATATCTAGTGAATTCTATAAGAAATCTTAATACCGGGGGCCCAGCAGTAGTGCAGCGGCTTAAGCACACACGATGGCAAACGCTAGAAGAAGCACACACTATGCAAAGTGCAAGGAACAGTTTTAAGGATCTGGGTTTGAGCCACCGGCTCCCCACCCACAGGGGGGTGTCGCTTCACAAGCATGAAGCAGGTCTGCAGGTGTCTATCTTTCTCTCCCTCTCTCTGTCTTCCCGTCCACTCTCTATTTCTCTGTCGTGTCCAACAATGATGACAGCAATAACAATAAACAAGGGCAACAAAAGGGAAAAAACAGCCTCCAGGAGTAGTGGATTCGTAGTGCAGGCACCAAGCCCCAGCAGTAATTCTGGAGGCAAAAAAAAAAAAAAAGAAATCTTAATCCCATACTCTTGGCATATAAATTAGTTAAACCAGGTTTATGAAACAATGTAAACAAAACATCTAGTTTACATTACAAAAGTCCTGAAATGATGAGTCAGAAACCACATGAATATATATTTAAAAAAAATGTTTCTCCGACAGGATCAGGAAATTTTGCTTATAAAATCAAAATTGCTAGCCACACCCATTTACAGAGTTCAACTGCAAGACATCTACGTGAAGCTATTACATAAACTACCTTTCTTCACACCACTAGCATTTTGTGCAGGCTGTGAACTAAAGGAGAACTAGTGCCATGAGACAAGGGAGGAGCAAAGTTGCAAGGTCAAGGAAGAGGCTCTGGAGGAGGAGGTAAGGAAGGGAGCAAGGAGGGCTGAAACGAATGGAAGTGATACTGCTGGAGTTAAAGAAGACTTTTTTTTTTTTTTTTTTTACCAGAGCACTGTTCAGCTCTGGCTTATGGTGGTGTGGAGGATTGAATTTGGGACTTGGAGCCTCAGGCATGAGTCTGTTTGCATAACCATTATGCTATCTACCCTCTGCCCAAAGAAGCCATTTTCCTCTCTCCCTCCCCACCTCCCTTCCTTTCCTTTCATCACTAGGGTATATTTATAAAAATTTTGGAGCAAAGGACCTATGATGGAACAACGTAGCACAATGTTCTTTACTACCAACCACTATTGGTACACTCATGGACAGGACTGAAAGAAATTGAACCCTCCAAAGACCGATGATGTTGAGATTCTCAGGAAAATCTGTGGGGTCAGGTGGTGGTACACCTGGTTGAGTGCACACAATGTGCAAGGACGGGGTTCAAGCCCCCAGGCCCCACCTGAAGGGAGGGAACTTCACAAGTGGTGAAGTAGTGCTGCAGGTGTCTGTCTCTCCCTCCTTCCCTTTCCCTATTTCAGGCTGTCTCTACCTAATAAATAAAGACTTAAAAAGAAAAAGAAAATCTGTGACTGCCATTTGAGAAGCCTTTTCCTCCTTTTCTATGGGATGAAAAGTTTGGCAGGTCAGGTTAAAGATGAACAGGGATTAAATGGGGCACTGAGGCAAAAACTGAAACAATTTTACTCCAAAAATGGAAAACTTACTACTATTATTTTGTATAAAAAATAGCATTAGCTATCAAGACTCTGCATCTAAATTTAAGGTCAGTAATAAGCTTCTAATTCAGTGAAAACTTTAGAAACAGCACCCATGACATTATCTGTCAAACATGGTGAAGTTGGTGGAAGGAATCATAATAGACTTATTACTATGAGAACTTTGAAATCTGACTTTTTATACAAGAAAAAAAAAAGTCAACTTACTAGTTACTGAGCAAACTGGCATAAAGATATTCAAAACTACACAGTACAGAAGCATTTTTCTATCTTTTAACTTAACTGCCAAAAGTATTTACTGTCATCAAAAGTCTAGGGATTGGAGCAAACTAAGCTTTTTAAAGGATAATTTAAAATAAAAAAAAAAAACAACTGAAGTTGCTATGGTCATGGGAAAATACACTAGCTCATTACCCTGAAAAAAGATTCAGTGGAAACCACAAGTAGCTTGAATTTTTGTTAGTTGACTCAGAACTAAGATTGTCCCTAGCAACGAAGTCACCACTGGTTTTTTTAATGACTAATTCATAAAAATTCAGATTTTTTTTTTTTAAAGATTGCTTGAAATCGGATCTTTTCAACTTTCAATTGTATTCTTTCACTTTTCAGAAGCTATCTAATAACCAAGAGTTGCACCACAAGCATGGACTGCCTACAAAAGCAAAAACACCACAGAACTAATAAGATTCATGCACTAGTGCTTTCGCCATTTATTAGAACCTATTTTCCCACTTAATATAAAATTTCTTTTTGCAGAGACAGAAACAGAGAGCAAGTGAAAGAGATCATAGCACCGAAGCCTCCTTTAATGTGGTGGGGGCTAGGCTTGAACCTGGGCTGCACACATGGCAAAGCAACACACTAACCAAGTGAGCTATTTTGCCAGTCTGTTGACTTCCTGCATTTTTTTTAAAAAAGTAAATTAAATTTAAAAAATGAGAAAAAGCAGCGTGGGGGTAGATAGAATAATGGTTATGAAAACAGACTCTCATGCCTGAGGCTCTGAAGTCCCAGGTTCAATCCCCTGGGCCAGAGCTCAGCAGTGCTGATAAAAAAAAAAAAGAGGAAGTGCAGTACTAACCAGCAAGTAATAAGCACATTAGAGACTAGAGGTCTCAGATAAAATCCAAACATTCAGCACTATCAAGTAGCATTTGGCACTGTAGCTAATGAGAATCATTTGCATTTGACAGTGTTCATGTACTAATCTGTGTGATAATTCCACCCATTTTTATGAAGTTCTTAATTTTAATAATTTTTGAAGAGGCAATTTTAAATATTTTGGGAAGCAAGTGATTCTAGAAAAAAAAAATTGATGTCTCCCCTGATTACCACTGTCAAATCCAGTTATCTATAGGGGTAGACCATCTCAGTGATTTAAATATACAGATATTCTTCCAAACTATTTTCCCATATTTACATACACATTTATACACACATAGTTGTTATTTTAGTTAGGCCTTTAACTTATTCCCAATGGATAAAGGAAAGACCATGCATCAAAAGAGGTTTTTTTTCTTTTCTTTATTGGAGGATTAATGGTTTACAGTCAGTGAAATGGATGTAACATTTCTCAGCTTTCCACATAACAATTTAACCCCTGTAGGTCCTCCATTATCATGTTCCAGGAACTGAACCCTCCCCCTCCACCAATACACCAACTCTCCAAGTTCTGCTTAGTGTTTTCCCTTCTGTTCTTATTTTTCAACTTCTGTCTGAGTGGGAACCTCCCATATTCATCTTTGTCTTTCTGGCTTATTTTACTTAACATGATTCCTTCAAGCTCCATTCAAGACGAGGTAAAGGTGAATTCAGAGCAGGGGAGATAGCATAATGGTTATGCAAAACAGACTCTCATGCCTGAGGCTCCAAAGTCCCAGGTTCAATCCCCTGTACTACCATATGCCAGAGCTAAGCAGTGCTCTGGTGTTTCTCTCTGCATCTCTCTCAAAAATAAATAAATAAATAAATAAATAAATAAAAAAGATAAAAAAAATAAAATAAAAAAAGGTGAATTCACCATTTTTAATAGCTGAGTAGTATTCCATTGTGTATATAGACAACTTACTCAGCCACTCAAAAAGAGAACTTTTTTAAAAAAATAATTTATTAATTTATTCATGAGAAAGATAGGAGAGAAAGAACCAGCCATCACTCTGGTACATGTGCTGCCAGGGATCGAACTCAGGACCTCATGCTTGACAGTCTAGTGCCTTAGCCACTGCGCCACCTCCTGGACCACAAAAAAAAAAAAAAGAGAACTTCTTTAGGTTGGAGGGTAGATAGCAGAATGCTTATGCAAAGAACTCTGATGCCTGAGCCTCCAAAGTCCCAGGTTCAAGCCCAGCACTACTATCAGCCAAAGATGAGACGTGTGCTTTGGTTAAAAAACTTTTTTTTTTTTGTGGTCCGGGAGGTGGCGCAGTGATAAAGCTTTGGACTCTCAAGCATGAGGTCCCGAGTTCCATCCCAGGCAGCACATGTGCCAAACTGACGTCTGGTTCTTTTTCTCTCCTCCTATCTTTCTCATAAATAAACAAAATCTTTTAAAAAATTTTTTTCATTGATTTTTTTAAAATTGCTATCAGGGTTTTTTTGGGGGGCTCCGTGCATGCCAATTCCCAGAAGAGTAAGTACCAGAGTTTGTCTGGTTGTCTCTCTCCCTCCTATCTCTCTCATAGGCAATTATCTTAAACTTGCTTGGTACCAGACTATTTATTTTGAGAAACCACAATATCACCATTCTTATATTTATACATTTGATTTTGTCCTTGTTTCTATGCAGTGTTGAGGATTCAACCAGGGTTTCTTACATGCAAGATATGCACTCTACTACTGATACCTCCCAGGCCCACTAGAGCTTGATACACACTGGTACTTGTTCCCCAGTTTTTGATGCTCCAATTCCAGTAGAGTACTTTGCATAATGAATGAGCAGTGTCTGTCTCCCTGCATGTGAGGTTTTTACTGCCAAGGCAAATTGGATGTACTCACACAAAGTGACAGAAAGACTGAATGACAAGCTAACATTGACCATTATTCTAGTTGTTCTTTCCGGACATACTGGGAGTGGGGGAACAAAGGAGTTCATTAACCAAGAAATAAAAAAGTTATTTATAACAGCAACAAATGGAATTTTAGTTAAGAACAAACACCACCTATCTTCTACTACTTAAATAAAAGGTCCATGTGTTTGAGGATACAACTTAAAGCCCATCAATGTTACTAACTGATGATAAATTTAGGAAAGTTCAAAAAAAAAAAATTAGGGAAGTTCTGGTAGAAGAGTCACAAGGAATTGTCTTAACAGTTTTAATATGAAGACAATTAGAAGGGGAGGAAAGGGTGGAAGAGAAAGTCAAGTGACTTACAAATTTATTCTAAGAAAGTTAATGGGGGTGGCTGGGTGGGTGGAGACAGATAGGATAAGGTTATGCAAAGAGACTCTCATGCCTGAGGCTCTGAAGTCCCAGGTTCAATTCCCTATACCATCATCAGTCAGAGCTGATCAATGCTCTGGTAATAAAATAAAATAATTATAAAATAAATTAAAAAAGAAAGCTAATGGGGCTGGGTGGTGATGCACTTGGTAAGGCACATGTTATAATGGTCAAAGGCCAGTCCTCACCTGCAAGGAGAAAGTTTCACTACTGGTGAAGCAGTGCTGCAGGTGTCTTTTTTTTTTTAAGTGAAGTCTCATTTATTTACTTTTATTATCTTTATTAGATTAGATAGAGATAGCCAGAAATCAGGGAGTAGGAAGAGGTAGAGAGGGAGAGAGACAGAGATACCAGTAGCATTGCTTTACTACTTGAAAAGCTTTCTCTCTGCTAGTGAAGACCAGGATCTCAAACCTGGGTTCTTACACATTGTAACATGTGTGCTCAACCAGGTATGCCACCACCCAGCCTGTAGGTGTCTCTTTCCCCTTTCCTTCTCTAGCTCCCCCTTCCCTCTCAGTTTCTGTCTCTACCCAGAAAATTAATTAAAAAAATTTTTTTTAAGTTAACAGTTACAGATGTTTTCAAACACATTAAGAACCTCTGAAAACTAGGGTTAGGTAGACAGCATAAAGTTATGCAAACAGACTTTCCTGCTGGGGGCTCTGGGGTCCCAAATTCAACCCCTAGCACCACGATAAACCAGAGCTAAGCACTGCTCTGGTACATCTTCTCAAAGTGGCAATCAACACAAATGTCCATCTATGCTGGAAATATCTTCATGGGGGGGGAAAAAAAAAAGCACAAAACAGTTAAGTATCAGTAAACATTTACTTGCAATAAAGTACACATCAGCCATCCCTAGGTTTAAAATTACCTATTTCCCTTACAAAGATTATAATCAGGTTGCTACTTTGTGTCAGCCTTGAGAATTAGTTCACAGAACTCCAGTGAAGAATAAGATTGTTTGTGAATGAAGGTGAGATAGAAAACTTGATGTCTGGGAGGCGGCACAGTGGGTAAAGCATTGGATTCAGATACTGGGTCCTAAATTTAATTCTCAACATACATGTGTCAGGATATTGTTCTGGTTTTCTTCCCCACACCCTTTTTCATGAATACTTTTAAATTTTTTTTTAAGTTCAGGGTTGAGAAGAATGGAGGAGGATGAAAGACTTTTAAAAAAATATATATGTTATTTATTTATTTATTTTTCCCTTTTGTTGCCTTTGTTGGTTTTTATTGTTGTTGTGGTTACTATTGTTGTTATAGGACAGAGAGAAATGGAGAGAGGAGAGGAAGGCACAGAGGGGGAGAGAAAGACAAACACCTGCAGACCTGCTTCACCACCTGTGAAGCGACTTCACTGCGGGTGAGTAGCCTGGGGCTCCAACCGGGATCCTTAAGCCACCAGGGTCCTTGCCCTTTACATCACATGCGCGCTTAACCCGCTGCGCTACTGCACGACTCCCAAGACTTTTTTTTTTTTTTTAATTTTGCAAAGAACAGTGGTTGAGAAGGCAGTTGAGTAAGGGTGTTAGAGTGTTCTAAAATATAGTGAAAGTCTAATGCAAAGAGGCTCTCATGCCTGCAGCTCTAAAGTCCCAGGTTCAATCCCAGCACCATCATAAACCAGAACTGAGAGGTGCTCTGGTACAAATATATATATATATATATATATATGGAACAAGGAGGTTAATGATTTTTCTGTTAAATTAAAAAGTTGTAAGGTTGCTTTTTTTTTTTTTTTGTATACAACAACAAAACTAATAAATGTTTCTCTTAGGTGAGTTAGATAGCATAATGGTAAGCTCAAGACTTTCATGCATGAGGCTCTAAAGTCCCAGGCTAAATCTCCTGCAATACAGAACTGTGCTGTGTTCTGGCTAAAATAAAAATAAAGTAACTTTAAAAAATGTACACTCACTGCAGTCAGCCTTCAGGTGCTAAGTAGGTTAAGAAGACCCTGGAGTATCATGAAAGCAAAGTATGAAAGTCTACAGTACCCACAAATGCTACTCATTTGTCTATTTAGTCAATTATTATTATCTTAAACTTGCAAAGTTATAAAATCATCCCAAGTCTATTCTCTCCACAAAATCCTTCAAATCCCTTAAAATATCTTATTTTATTAAGCTGAAGAGAGAATCAGAGCATCACTCTGCTGGAGATGGAACTCAGGACTTCATACTTAAAAGCCCAATACTGTAAGCACTGCACCACCTCCCAGGTTGCATAAATTTGAAGCACAAGGACTGGTGTAAGGCTCCTGGTTCAAGCCGGGGCTCCCCACCTGCAGGAGAGTCGCTTCACAGGTGGTGAAGCAGGTCTGCTGGTGTCTATTTTTCTCTCCCCCTTCTCTCTCCATTTCTCTGTCCTATTCAACAAGGATGACAATAATAACTTCAACAATAAAACAACAAGGGCAACAAAAGGGAAAAAAAAAAGTCAGTGGAGCTGTGATTTACAAAAAGATAGCCAAGGGCTTGGCATTAAAATGAACAGAAAGAACTTTAAGGAAATAACATCAGTTTCTATAGAAAAATTAATATACCAGTTTTTTTGCATCATGAAACCGGCCAACAAGTATTTTTTAGTACTTCCAGGAAGATAGTAGGATAAACTTGTCTATCTCAAATACATATTGCAATTTAGTATTTGTGACTTTGACTACTCCTCTAATAGTCCTGTTTGCTCTATTTTGAGAGTCTCCGTTTTAATTATGGTTTAGAGAACAAGTGGTAGAAAGGAAGGCAATGTAGGAGACTGACAGCTGGGTAAATTTATAAAATTCTGGAGCTGCCAAGAAAAGCTAGAGGTCAAAGTGATTCAAGCACTGGTTCCAGAAGAGGAAACTAGAAAGCTCCAAAGGTGAAAAACCTAGAAGTGGGTGGGGTCAATGCAAAATTTAAAAATAAAAGTAAATCATTAAACAGTTTGAAACAACCTTTGTTCCCAGGCTGGGAATGTCAATACAGCTCAAAATTTTCTGGTATGGCTTTTTCTTAAAATTACAGAACACTAACAGGAGTAGATTTAGGAAGACAAAGGATCAAGTTCAATAGCCTCTGTAAGCACTAGTTAATGAAATCTCTAGCAACTGGGTCCTTTATTCCACACATTCATTTATTTTTTTTTAAAGCAGAAAAGTTGCTTTGCTTCTTTTCTTAGGAATGTATCATGTGGGTGGTAAAACAGCTTCTCCTTATGACTGTGACCCGGGTTCCAGCAGTGTCTCAACTGCACTGGGGGAAGCTCTGGTGGTGTGGTTCCTCTCTCTCTCTCTCTCTCTCTCTCTCTCTCTCCCCCTTTCTTTCTAAATTCTCTCTACCACTTTATCTGAAAAAGTCTAAGTGGAGAGGTGAAGCCCCGGTGACTTCAAAAACAACAACAGTAATAATGAAGTATTGTGACTTATTGAGTTTATTTGCTCTGAGAAAGCAACTTGACTGAAGTCCTTGAATTGACAGTTACCGAAAACTGAAAATTGTAGGATAACCTGAACATCAAATCGTCACCGACTTTCTTCGGCACTTTATCTTTTCAGGAGCTCAAATCTGGTGCAAGTCAGGTCTAGCACACACCCCCAGGGCTATTTCATTCCATTGGCTGGCGGGCAGTCCAGCAGTTCACACCCTTTAGACTTACTGTCAGGACGCCCGGTGTTTATTTGTCGGAGATGTTACACTGCCCATGCATTACTTTTCTTTCTTTTTCTTTTGAACAAAACCCAAGGTATTGTCAAATGGGTTGTACCAACAGCCCTATTTCAATAGTAATAAATGAGAACTCTTTTATCTGGTTAAAACTATCCCCGTTTCAAACCTGTAGGCAAGTCATTTTGTTGGTCCCATCTGTCACCTGTCACTAGCAGTAAAAAAAAAAAATCGAAAACAATTATTTTATAGTTTGCATTCGAGTACGTCAGAGACGATCACAAAAACTTCCACTGGGCGAGAGATAAACCGGTTGTTCTCTTTTTCTAGAAGTGCATTTTTAAAAAAATCAGGACCCACCCAGTGAGTCACTTATTCCAGGATGAAAAGAACAGCGGTGCGGTGTCTGTTCTGCATAGAGCATCCACACAAACAGATGCCCCGGGTGATGATGGCTGGAGGGGGGTTAGCGGTGGTGGTGGTGGGAGGGGGGGGTTAACGAGAGAAAGAAGAACCACTATGCATCCCAGCTGCCACCCCCATCCCCTACCCCCGAAGCTGGCGGAGGGGCGGGAGGCGGCCGCACTTACCTCCCTTGCAGGGGGTGCGGTGCTGGCTGTGCTGGGCCCGGTAGCCCTCGATGACCTCCCAGGAGCCGTCGTCGCGCCGGATGGGGAAGGACAGGCTCAGCACATGGTTGCAGGGCTTGATGATCCGCAGGATGCCGCGCACCCGGTTCCGCTTCTGTTCCTCGCTCTCCCGGGTCTTGAGATCCTCCACCAGCTTGTCCTCCACGATGCTGGCGCCGCGATCGAAGAAGCCCTCCACCATCTTGAAGAAGTTGGGGTCGTCCTCGCGGTCGGCCGACGCTTCGCTGTAGTGTCGCCGGGCGGGCGGCGTGAGGCCGGGCAGCGGGGCGGCGGCGGCGGCGGCGGCGGAGGGCTGGCCACGGCTGCGGCCCAGCAGCGCGGCCGAGTCAGCCGCCGCCGACGTCAGGGCGGCGGGCCCGGAGCGGGATAGCAGCAGCGCTTCGCCCAGACAGCGGTACATGGCGGCGGGGCGGAGGCCGCGGAGGACAGGCGCTCTGAGGAACCGGGCACCTAGAGAGGGAGGAACGGCTGGGCGCGGAATGGCTCTTTTTAAGCTGCAGCTTCCTGCCCCGCTGGCTGTCCCCTCCCCTCCGGCGATCGCCGCCTAACGGGAAGGACGGACTTTGAGGACCGCTGGCTTAACGTCGCCTGTGAATGGCAGGGCGGGGGCGCGCGCCGCCCAGGGAGCCCGGCCTCCGCCTCCGCCGCGGCCTCGCCCGGCCTCCCTGGCGGCGGCGCGTGCCGCCCGGCGGGGGCGCGCAGGCGCAAGCGGGCGCGGTGCGCATGCTCGCGCGTGCCCGAGGGGGTGGGCGGGGCCAGAGCCGGCGCGGACTACCCGGATCTGCCAGGAAGAGCTGTCACAGGTCTGAGCGCGAGCGCGAGCGCGGCCGCGGCTGCGGAGGGTCAGGCCACTGGGTGTTCGGGAGGTTACGGAGCCCGGTTGCCCCAGGGCAGGGGTCTGCGCAGGGTCGGGTCGGTCTCGAGAGAAAGTACCCGTGGAAGACCGCTAGGGGGCGCTGTGAGCGCCGGCCGGGGACCCCGCGGGGGTGAAAGTGGCGCGGTCTGGCGGCGGGCCCCGGGGTGTGAGTCACCGTGTGGCTCTTCCCCCCGGGGTTGTCCTCGGCTGGCCTGGCCCGGCCCAGCGTGGGCGGGAAGGGGAAACCGGGGCGCGGCGACCGAAGGCAGAGCTCCGGGCTGGGCTTTGTCCCCGCAGAGAATTTAGTGTCCTTCGAAGAGCGGCGGCGCCGCTCTCGGGTCTTGAGTCAACCTTGCACCAAGTCATCGATGTTGAGGGATAAAAACTTGGAGAACCGTTACTGGAGCTTTCTAAGATTTGCTGTTCCCGTTTTCAAAAAGAAAGAAAAAAGACCCTGTCGAAATGCAAAAACAAACAAACAAAAAGCAGGAAGTTCTTTCTTAGTGGTTAAAGGGTTCACAATAGCATTTGTGAATTGTGCAAGACCAGAGGGGCTAATAAGGCAAATATACATACTTGGGGAGAAATGTTATAGTGACTTCTATGGTCTAGGGAGTTGCACGTAAAAACCGAACAACAATATAAGGCTTGCAGACAAGCCACCAACAGCCACATTGCCAGCTTTTTCTTCCCAGTGTACTTTGATATATATATATTTAATGGCACCATTGACATACAGCACGGCATTACTTCCTGACATTCATTTTGTTGTTCTGTTAGAATATGGAAGGAGAATATTTTGATTCCGAAGGCTTGGATAGTCAAGAAAGACATAAACAAAGACTTTAAAACTACTTTCCTGAAAATATGTTTAGTGTTAATCCCTTGATTCTTAAACTTCAAGCTCTGTTTGGAAAGGGAAGAGGTTTGTAATGTAAAGTTAAAATATTATCAAGTGAAAAGGAACTTGGTGTTTTAACCTTTTGACCAGCAAGTTAAATCCAAGACTTAGTTCAAAGTATAATTTTCACTGAAAAATAGTATGGGTGGGGGAGATAACATAGAGCTTGTGCCAAAAGGATATTATGCCTGAGACTCCAAAGTCTCAGGTTCAATCCACAGCACCACCATAAATCAGAGATGAGCAGTGCTCTGGTTTAAAAGAAAAAGAAAGAAAGAAAGAAAGAAAGAAAGAGAAGAGGAAAAAACATGAACTAAGTTTTTTGTTTTGAGAGTACACTGAGAGATGAGGCTTTCTTGCTAACCCAACCCTGTTTCACATTGCTTCTTTAAGGTTTCATTCACCTGATTTCAGAAAGGGGTAGTGGTGGGTAGAACCTTGGACCTCTGAGCCTCAGGAATGAAAGCCTTTTTGCATAATGTTTATACTATCTCAAAAAATAGTTCAGTTATTTGGTTCAAAATTAATAACTGTGATATAAAGTCTGTATAGTTTCAGCTTTACTTTGGCTATCATGTACATCAATTTTGCAAATTTAAGTTTAATCTTAAAAAAAAAAAAGGAACCACAGCATTGCTCATTCAGGTTTGTGGTGGTTGTTGGGTGGAATCAGAGGACTGAACCAGGATCCATAAAGCCCCAGGCTTGAAAGTCTTTTTGCCTAACCATTGTACTATTTCCCCAGCCCTGGCTTTCATTTTTAAAAGAAGGCTAGAATTTAACCTTAAGGGAATTTGGGTTATTTGTTAAATATTCTATGACTATAATTTGGTTTTTTGCCATTGAGATTTACCACATTTTAGCTGTTTTAAAATTTCAGGTAATTTCTTCTTGAATGATAGAATCTTTTTGTGCTTTCAAAGTGCTATTAAAAATACTCTCCAAGATGGGTTAAAGCCCAGCTCCCCTAACTGTGAGAAGGGGTCAGGGTGCAGACTGCCAGTTGAGTTGTGAAACACCATTACAGGTGTCTATCTTCCCCTTTCTGTCTCTCTTCCTTTCCCCTCTCATTTTCTCTCTTATCAAATAAAAGAAAGAAGGAGGATAAATGAGAAAAGAAGAAGAAGAAAGATGTTTTGTCCTGCCACCCCAGCAGTGGGTTCACCCTGCAGGAACCACACTCCAGCAATAACCCTGGTGGCAAAAAAGAAAAGAAAGGAAGAAGAAAAAAGAAAGAATGAAAAAAGAAAGAGGAAGTAAGAAAGTTAGGAAGAGAAGTTTGTTAATTCATAAATAACAGTCACTTAGGGAGTCGGGTGGTAGCTCAGCGGGTTAAACGCAGGTGGTGCAAAGTGCGAGGACCTGCTAAGGATCCCGGTTTGAGCCCCTGGCACCCCACTTTCAGGGGAGTCGTTTCACTAGTGGTGAAGCAGGTCTGCAGGTGTCTGTCTTTTCTCTCCTCCTCTCTGTCTTCCCCTCCTCTCTCCATTTCTCTCTGCCCTATCCAACATCAATGACATCAATAACAATGATAATAACTAAAACAATAAAACAAGGGCAACAAAAGGGAATAAATATAAAAAAAGTCACTTTAAAATATTTTAAATTGAAAAGTAATACATAATTCATTTATTCTAGACATTTCATTTAAATGGACATGTACATTGTGCTCCATTGTGACTGGATTGTGTCATAATATTTTAAAAAGTGTTGTTTTAGCATGTTATTAGTGCTTATCTTTATGGTTGAGTAACATTCATTGTTTGACCATAACTACTATTCTTTGGTTAACATTTAGTTTATTTCTAATTGATCGGCTTTTTCGAAGCATCAAACATTCTTGTAAGAATTATTTTTACTATTTATGTCATGGGAACTCACACAGGTGCTATTGCACTGCTATGAGTAATTTTTTAAAAAATAATTTATTCCCTTTTGTTGCCCTTGTTTTTTTATTGTTGTAGTTACTGATGTTGTTGTTGTATAGGACAGAGAGTAATGGAGAGAGGAGGGGAAGACAGAGAGGGGGAGAGAAAGATAGACACCTGCAGACCTGCTTCACCACCTGTGAAGCAACCCCCCCCCCCCCCCCCCCGCAGGTGGGGAGCCGAGGGCTCCAAACGGGATCCTTTTGCCAGTCCTTGCGCTTTGCATCATGTGCGCGTAACCCGCTGCACTACCGCCCGACTCCCCGAGTCATTTTTTTTTTTTTGAGAGAGACCACACCATGGGGGAGCTTCACCAGTGTAGTGGGGCAACCGTGTGGTTCTGTTTAATTTTTTGAGGGAGTGCCAAATTGTTTTCTATAGTAACTGAGCCATCTTAAGGAGCCATTTCCTCCTAGCATGTATGAGCCTTCTAATTTGTCCACATCTCAATATTGACTATTACTTGGTGTAAAGTGGTAGCACAGTTTGGCATTTTTGGGGGGATGGTCTTTGCCCTAGTTTCACTCTCTGGGACCCACTTGTTTATTATTTATTTATTTATTCCCTTTTGTTGCCCTTGTTTTATTATTGTGGTTATTGATATCATCGTTGTTGAATAGGACAGAGAGAAATGGAGAGAGAAGGGGAAGACAGAGGGGGAGAGAAAGATAGACAATTGCAGACCTTCTTCACCGCTTGTGAAGCAACCCCCCTGCAGGTGGGGAGCCGGGGGCTCGAACTGGGATCCTTTCGCCAGTGGGTCCTTGGGCTTTGCACCACATGCGCTTAACCTGCTGCGCTACCGCCTGACTCTCTGGGACCCACTTTTTTAGAGAGGGGTAGGGTGCTGGGCAGTAGAGCACGGATTAAGCACATGTAATAAGGACAAGGATCCACCCAAGGATCTGGGTTCCAGCCCCCAGCTCCCCACCTAAGTGGGGTGGGGGTTGTTTCACAAGTGAAGCAGGTCTGCAGGTGTCTATCTTTCTCTCCCCATCTCTGTCTTCCCTTCCTCCCTCAATTTCTCTCTTCTTCTTCTAGCGTTTGCCCTTCTTCCGTAGCCAGTCAACAGCAAAGCTGTCAGGAGCTGCTTGTTGCTGGCTTTGAAAGTGACTGGGATCCATGTGGATTCAGTCGGCTAGGAAGGATCGTCAGTTTCCCCAATGAATGGGTACTCACGGGATGCACCACGAGAAGGTCGATCCAATGCAACCCAATTTCTCTCTATCTTATCCAACAACAACAATGGAGAAAAGATGGCCTTCAGGAGCAGTGGATTCATAGTGCAGGTACTGAGCCCCTGTGATAGCCCTGTAGGCAAAAAAAAAAAAAAAAAAAAAGGGAGAAAGGTAAGACGCCACAGCACCAAGGATTCACCTTAATGTGACAGAGCCTGAAACTGAACCAGGCTAGTGGGAATGGCTAAGTGGGCACCTTCCAGATGAACTATCTTGTTTTATTATGGTTCTGATTTGTATTTCCTTGTTAACTAATGACATTAAGTTACTGTTCATTTGCTTATTGACAGTTTTATGTATATTTATTTAATTTATTTATTTATAGGATAGAGACAGAAATTCAGAGAAGGGGGAGAGAGAGAGACGCCTGCAGCATTGTTTCACCACTTGTGAAGCTTTCCCTCTGTAGCTGGGGACTGGGGGCTTGAGCCCAGATCATTGAGCATTGTAATGTTCACTCAACCAGGTGTGCCACCACCCTACCCCTATATACCTTTTTCTTTGAGAGATGTCTTTTCACATCCTCTTCCCATTTTTAAATTGGATTGTCTATTTTTAAAGAAATATAAAACTATTGACCACTGTTCACCAATATTTACGACATACAGTTGGTTAGTATTTTACAATATACAGTTGAATAGTATTCTAATTATTATGCAACTACATTTTTTCCTGCTATGTGTTGAAGTAGCAACCAAAAAACCTGGAAAAAATTCAGCCTACTTGAAAGGAATGAATTGGGATAAAGAAAATACAATGCTAAGAGTTTATATCTCTAAACTTTTTTGTCACCTTTTTGTTTACTTCTTCCAGCAACCATAAATTGCCACTATTACTAACTGTTAAATTTCTGTGGACAAAATGTCAAAAGCTCCACTAGTCAATCTAACACAGGAATTTCAACATTTTGTAAAGGAATATTTCACTAGAAGGAAATATTACTTATGTCTTTCTTGGTTAATTAAAATACATCAGGATTTAACCAGTTTTCTTTTTTTAATTTCTTTATTGGGGAATTATGTTTTACATTCAACAGTAAATACAATAGTTTGTACATGCATAACATTTCCCAGTTGTCCATATAACAATACAACCCCTACTAGGTCCTCTGTCATCCTTCTTGGATCTGTATTCTCTACACCCACCCACCCCAGAGTCTTTTACTTTGGTGTAATATGCCAGTTCCAGTTCAGGTGTTCTACTTGTGTTTTCTTTTCTGATCTTCTTTTTCAACTTCTGCCTGAGAGTGAGATCATCCCATATTCATCCTTCTGTTTCTGACTTATTTCACTTAACATGAATTTTTCAAGGTCCATCCAAGATCGGCTGAAAACGGTAAAGTCACCATTTTTTATAGCTGAGTAGTATCTATCTATCTATCTATCTGTCTATATATATACCACAACTTGCTCAGCCACTCATCTGTTGTTGGACACCTGGGTTGCTTCCAGGTTTTGGCTATTATAAATTGTGCTGACAAGAACATATGTGTACACAGATCTTTTTGGATGGATGTGTTGGGTTCCTTAGGATATATCCCCAGGAGAGGAATTGCAGGATCATAGGGTAGGCCCATTTCTCTTTTTTTTTTTTTTAAAAAAAAGATTTTATTTATTTATTCATGAAGAGAGAAGGAAAGAGAAAGAGAGAAAGAACCAGACATTACTCTGGTACATGTGCTGCCAGGGATTGAACTCAGGACCTCATGCTTCAGAGTCTGATGCTTTATCCACTGCGCCACCTCCTGGACCACGGGTAGGCCCATTTCTATCCTTCTCAGAGTCTTCCAGACTGTTCTCCACAGAGGTTGGACCAGTTGACATTCCCACCAGCAGTGCAGGACCCCACAACCTCTCCAGCATTTTCTGCTGTTACCTTTTCTGATGTATGACATTCTCACAGGAGTGAAGTGGCATCTCATTGTTGTCTTTATTTACATTTCTCTGACGGTCAGAGAGTTAGAGCATTTTTTCATGTGTTTCTTGGCCTTTTGGATCTCTTCTGTGGTGAATATTCTGTCCATGTCCTCCCCCCATTTTTGGATGGGGTTATTTGTCTTGTTGTTGTTGAGATTTGCAAGTTCTTTATATAGTCTGGTTGTTAGCCTCTTGTCTGATGTATGGCATGTAAAGATCTTCTCCCATTCTGTGAGGAGTCTTTTTGTTTGGGCAGTAGTTTCTTTATCTGTGCAGAAGCTTTTTAATTTGATGTAGTCCCATAGGTTTATGCTTGTCTTAGTCTTCTTTGTAATTGAATTCATTTCATTGAAGATGTCTTTAAAATTTATGCGGAAAAGAGTTCTGCCAATATTTTCCTCTAAGTATCTGATAGTTTGTGGTCTAACATCCAAGTCCTTGATCCACTTGGAATTTACTTTTCTATTTGGTGAAATATAGTGGTTCAGTTTCATTCTTCTGCATGTTTCAACCCATTGTTTCCAACACCATTTGTTGAAGAGACTCTGCTTTCACCATTGAATAGTCTGGGCACCTTTGTCAAAGATTAGATGTCCATGGGTGTGGGGCCTCAATTCTCAATTCTGGGCTCTCAATTCTATTCCACTGGTCAGTGTGTCTATTCATGTTCCCGTACCAAGCAGTTTTGATGATCAGTGGCCCTATAATACAATTTGAGATCTGGGAGTGTGATGCCTCCGGTTCTGTTCTTTTTTCTCAAGATTGTTTTGGCAATTCTAGATCTTTTCTTGTTCCAGATAAACATTTGTAACATTTGTTCTATTTTCCTAAAAAATGTGCTTGGGATCTTGATGGGGATCGCATTAAATTTGTAGATGGCTCAACCAGTTTTCTTGATGGATAGTGGGTATGTTGGTAGAGAGAGAAAATGTTCCCTGTGGGGTTTTGTAAATAAACTTGAATTCATAGCTTTAGATGTGGATTCTGATATGACTGACTTTAAATAGTCTAAATTTGTTTACTTTTTATCATCATTGCTAAACTACAGATTTTTTTTCTTCAAAAGAATTTATTTATTCATGAGAAAGATAGGAGAGAGAGAAAGAATCAGACATCACTCTGGTACATGTTTTGCTGGGGATTGAACTCAGGACCCCATGCTTGAGAGTCCAATGCTCTTATCTACTATGCCACCTCCCGGACCACAACTACAGATTAAAAAAATGTTTTTTTATTATCTTTACTTATTGGGTAGAGACAGCCAGAAATTGAGAGGAGGGAGAGATAGGTCTACAGGTGTCTTTCACTCTCTCCCTGTCTCCCCATCTCTCTTGATTTCTCTCTGTCCTATCCAACAACAACATCAATGGCAACAGTAACAATAACAACAAGGGCAACAAAATGGGAAAAAATGGCCTCCCAGAGCAGTGGATTCATAGTGCAGGCACCGACAGAGCCCCAATGATAACTCTGGAGGCAAATAAAAATTACATATGTATTTTATATAAATACATACAACAAGTGAACATAAAATTCAGACCCCATAGGCATATATTCCAAATGAGTTGTGATTATAGAGATTTTCCCCAATATTTAGAAAAGATGTTGTGGTCTGGGAGGTGGCGCAGTGGTAAAGCTTTGGACTCTCAAGCATGAGGTCCTGAGTTCTATCCCCAGCAGCACATATATCAGAGTGATGTCTGATTCTTCTCTCTCCTCCTATCTTTATCATAAATAAAAATAAAATAAAATAAAATAAAAGATGTTCTCTGGCTGGATATAGCTTGTGCCACACCCAGAGTTCACATGTTACAGTGTGTAACGACCCAGGTCCAAATCGCCAGTTGTACTTGCAGAAAGGAAGCTTCATGGAAAACAAAGTAGTGCTACAGGTGTCTCTTTTTCTCCCTTTCTAGTTCCCTCTTACCTCTCAATTCTAAATTTATTAAATTTAAAAATAAAGTAGCAATCAAGCCCTCAGCTCCCCACCTGCAGGGGAGTTATTTCACAAGCGGTGAAGCAGGTCTGCAGGTGTCTCTCTTCCTCTCTATCTCCCCCGTCTCTCTCAATTTCTCTCTCTCTGTCCAATAACAAATAAATAAAATAAAATAAAATAAAAAAGAATAACTGTTAAAAAAAAGTTCACTTAAAAAAATAGCAAAACCACAATGCTGTTAAAAATTTAAAAGAAGGGGCCGGGTGGTGGTGCACCTAGTTCAGCACACATGTTGTGGTCCGGGAGGTGGCACAGTGGATAAAAATGTTGGTGCACCTAGTTGAGTGCACATGTTACAATGTGCGTGGGGTTCCTGAGGCGGAGCTACGAGCAGCAGATCGCGTTCTCTCCTCTCCTCTCCTCTCCTCTCCTCTCCTCTCCTCTCCTCTCCTCTCCTCTCCTCTCCTCTCCTCTCCCGGATCAACTAGGAATACCAAAGGAGACGACCCGGACCGAAACAAGACAGGACTAGAATTACCACAGGAACCCAGTAAATCACCCGTGAGTACAAACACGCGTGGCTGGTGACAGAGAGGAGAGAGGGGCCTAAGGAGAGATTAAGTGACTGCTAACAGTTCAACAGTTTATCAGTTGAGACACCACCTCCAGTATGATCCATAACAAGGGGACAGCTGAAGGGAGGAAAGGACTCCCCAGAGACTCACCAAGTGCAACTCTGAGTCTCCATTGCTACTACCCTCAGAATCTGGAGCAGCAACAGGGAGGGACACCAGGGGACAGAGATCTAACCGGGAAACTCAGGAGAAGACCTATACCTCTGTGGCATAGCTGAGGGGCTGTGAAAGTCTCTTTGCATAACCACTGGATTATCTCTGCCACACCCTGCTTTATCTCTTGGTCAGGAGTCAGTGATTAAGCTAAGAAGCCTATTGACAGTTTAAAAGCCCTCAGGCTCCCATAGACTACAGGGAAGAAAAAAAAAAGAGGCTTTTAAACCACTGAGCTCCAACTAAGGGATTGAAAAAACTGTTAACTTCCACCACGGTAAACCCTTTAATTAAATTACTTAGACACAAGTCAATCCAGGCAATAGTGATCAATAATTTGAAAAGTACTGATAAAGGGAACTCATAACATAATATATAAAATGGTTAAAACAACAAGAAAAAATATTGGAGAATCGAACCAGGACAAGAGTCCAGCTAAAAGTCCTCCAGAGGGTGAAGCACAAAACAACGAGGTCAACATCCAAACATTAGCTAAGGAAATAATAACAGGAGTGAGTAAAGAATTCGAAAAAATTGTAATCAGAAATGCAGGAACAACAAATGAGAATATGGGAGAAAATTCTAATTATCTCATGGTTATTAGAGAGCTGAAAGCTGAAATCGCTGAGCTAAGAAGGCAACTAGCTGAACAAGCTAAAACAGTATCAGAGCAGGGCAACAAAATAGATGAACTCCAGAAAACAGTAGAGGGCAGAGAGAATAGAATCTATGAGGCTGAAGACAGAATTAGCAAGATTGAGGATGAATTAGAGACAAATAAAAAAGAAGTAAGAGATGTCAAAAAGAGATTAAGAGATGCTGAAAACAACAACAGAGTCCTATGGGATGACTTCAAAAGAAACAATATACGCATTATTGGCTTACCAGAGGAAGAAAGAGAAGGAGAGGAAGAAAGCATTCTCCAGGCCATAATAGCTGAAAATTTCTCTAGTCTAGACAACACCAAAGAAATAAAGATTCAAGAAGCCCAGAGGGTCCCAAACAGAATTAACCCAGGCCTAAAGACACCAAGACATGTCATACTTAGAATGGAAAGGAATAAGGATAAAGAAAGGATCCTCAAGGCTGCAAGAGAAAAACAAAGAGTCACCTACAAAGGAAAACCCATAAGGTTAGCAGCAGACTTCTCCATACAAACATTACAGGCCAGAAGAGAATAGCAAGATATCTATCCAGTGCTCAATGAGAAAGGCTTTCAGCCAAGAATACTATATCCTGCTAGACTGTCATTCAGACTAGATGGAAGCATCAAAACCTTCTCAGACAAGCAACAGTTGAAGGAAGCAACCATTACCAAGCCTGCCCTGAAAGAAGTTCTGAAAGGTCTCCTATAAACAGTCAGACCACCACAAATAGGACATATATCAAAACACTCTAAAACTCTAAGAATGGCGTTAAAATATCTTCAATCTTTGATATCAATAAATGTCAATGGCCTGAATTCACCTATTAAAAGACACAGAGTAGGAAGATGGATCAGAAAACACAACCCAACAATATGTTGTCTACAGGAAACCCACCTAACTCAACAAGACAAACACAGACTTAAAGTGAAAGGATGGAAAACTATCATACAAGCCAATGGCCCACAAAAAAGGGCAGGGACAGCTATTCTCATATCTGACAGGATAGACTTTAAAATAGATAAGATTAAAAAAGATAGGAATGAACACTACTTAATGCTCAGAGGATCAGTCAATCAAGAGGACTTAACAATTATTAACATCTATGCACCCAATGAGAAGCCATGTAAATACATCAAACTTCTACTGAAAGAGCTACAGCAATATATTAACAGTAACAAATCATAGTAGGGGACTTCAACACCCCACTCTCTCAACTTGACAGATCATCCAGGAAGAAAATCAGTAAAGACATAAGGGAGCTAAATGAAGAGATAGATAAACTAGAACTATTGGACATTTTCAGAGTCATTCATCCCAAGAAACTGGAATACACATTTTATTCAAATCCACATGGATCATTCTCAAGGATAGACCATATGTTAGGCCACAAAGACAGCATCAGCCAATTCAAGAGCACTGAAATCATCCCAAGCATCTTCTCAGACCACAGTAGAATTAAACTAACACTTAACAATCAACAAAAGATTAGTATCAGTCCCAAAATGTGGAAGCTCAACAGTACTCTTCTTAACAACTTCTGGGTCAAAGAGGAAATCAAGGAAGAAATCAAAATGTTTGGAGAGTTCAATGAAAATGAAGACACAAGCTATCAAAATATTTGGGACACAGCTAAAGCAGTCCTAAGAGGGAAGTTCATAGCTATACAAGCACACATTAGGAAACAAGAAAAGGCACAAATAAACAGCCTGATTGCACATCTTAAAGACCTAGAAGAAGAACAACAAAGGAATCCTAAAGCAACCAGAAGGACAGAAATCACTAAAGTTAGGGCAGAAATAAATAACATTGAGAATAGGAAAACCATACAAAAGATCAATGAAAGTAAATGTTGGTTCTTTGAAAAAGTGAACAAAATTGACAAACCTTTAGCCAGACTCACAAAACAAAAAAGGGAGAAGACCCAAATAAATCGGATAGTAAATGAAAGAGGAGATATCACAACAGACATTGCAGAAATTCAACATATCATGCGAGGCTTCTATGAACAACTATATGCCACCAAGCTAGAGAACCTGGAAGAAATGAATGATTTCCTAGATACCTACCAACTTCCAAAACTAAGTAAAGAGGAAGTGGATAACATGAACAGGCCCATCACAGCTAATGAAATTGAAACAGTTATCAAAAGTCTTCCCAAAAATAAAAGTCCTGGACCAGATGGTTTTACAAATGAATTCTAAAAAACTTTCAAAGAAAAACTAATACCTCTACTTTTAAAAGTCTTCCAGAAGATTGAAGACACTGGAATACTCCCTGCCAGCTTCTGTGAAGCCAACATCACCCTGATACCAAAAGCAGACAGGGTCACAACCAAAAAAGAAAACTACAGACCAATATCTCTGATGAACATAGATACAAAAATATTGAACAAAATTCTAGCCAACCGGATACAGCAGTATATCAAAAAGATTGTTCATCATGATCAAGTGGGGTTTATCCCAGGCATGCAAGGTTGGTTTAATATACGTAAGTCAATCAATGTGATCCACCACATCAACAAAAGCAAGACCAAAAACCACATGGTCATATCAATAGATGCAGAGAAAGCCTTTGACAAAATACAACATCCCTTTATGATCAAAACACTACAAAAAATAGGAATAGATGGAAAATTCCTGAAGATAGTGGAGTTTGTATATAGCAAACCTACAGCCACATCATACTCAATGGTGAAAAACTGGAAGCATTTCCCCTCAGATCAGGTACTAGACAGGGCTGCCCACTATCACCATTACTATTCAACATAGTGTTGGAAGTTCTTGCCATAGCAATCAGGCAGGAGCAAGGAATTAAAGGCATACAGATTGGAAGAGAAGAAGTCAAACTCTCCTTATTTGCAGATGACATGATAGTATACATGGAAAAACCTAAGGAATCCAGCAAGAAGCTTTTGGAAATCATCAGGCAATACAGTAAGGTGTCCGGCTATAGAATTAACATTCAAAAGTCAGTGGCATTCCTCTATGCAAACACTAAGTTAGAAGAAATTGAAATCCAGAAATCAGTTCCTTTTTCTATAGCAACAAAAACAATAAAATATCTAGGAGTAAACCTAACCAAAGAAGTGAAAGACTTGTATACTGAAAATTATGAGTCACTACTCAAAGAAATTGAAAAAGACACAAAGAAGTGGAAAGATATTCCATGTTCATGGGTTGGTAGAATTAACATCATCAAAGTGAATATATTACCCAGAGCCATCTACAAATTTAATGCTATCCCCATCAAGATCCCAAGCACATTTTTTAGGAGAATAGAAAAAATGCTACAAATGTTTATCTGGAACCAGAAAAGACCTAGAATTGCCAAAATAATCTTGAGAAAAAAGAACAGAACCGGAGGCATCACACTCCCAGATTTCAAACTGTATTATAGGGCCATTGTCATCAAAACTGCTTGGTACTGGAACATGAACAGACACACTGACCAGTGGAATAGAATTGAGAGCCCAGAAATGAGGCCCCATACCTATGGACATCTAATCTTTGACAAAGGGGCCCAGACTATTACATGGGGAAAGCAGAGTCTCTTCAACAAATGGTGTTGGAAACAATGGGTTGAAACATGCAGAAGAATGAAACTGAATCACTGTATTTCACCAAATACAAAAGTAAATTCCAATTGGATCAAGGACTTGGATGTTAGACCAGAAACTATCAGATACTTAGAGGAAAATATTGGCAGAACTTTTTTCCGCATAAATTTTATAGACATTTTCAATGAAACGAATCCAATTACAAGGAAGACTAAGGCAAGTATAAACCTATGGGACTACATCAAATTAAAAAGCTTCTTCACAGCAAAAGAAACCACTACCCAATCCAAGAGACCCCTCACAGAATGGGAGAAGATCTTTACATGCCATACATCAGATAAGAGTTTAATAACCAACATATATAAAGAGCTTGCCAGACTCAACAACAAGACAACAAATAACCCCATCCAAAAATGGGGGGAGGACATGGACAGAATATTCACCACAGAAGAGATCCAAAAGGCCGAGAAACACATGAAAAAATGCTCCAAGTCTCTGATTGTCAGAGAAAAGCAAATCAAGACAACAATGAGATATCCCTTCACTCCTGTGAGAATGTCATACATCAGAAAAGGTAACAGCAGCAAATGCTGGAGAGGGTGTGGGGTCAAAGGAACCCTCCTGCACTGCTGGTGGGAATGTCAATTGGTCCAACCTCTGTGGAGAACAGTTTGGAGAACTCTCAGAAGGCTAGAAATGGACCTACCCTATGACCCTGCAATTCCTCTCCTGGGGATATATCTTAAGGAACCCAACACATCCATCCAAAAAGATCTGTGTACACATATGTTCTTGGCAGCACAATTTGTAATAACCAAAACCTGGAAGCAACAACCCAGGTGTCCAACAACAGATGAATGGCTGAGCAAGTTGTGGTATATATACACAATGGAATACTACTCAGCTGTAAAAAATAGTGACTTCCCTGTTTTCAGCCGATCTTGGATGGACCTTGAAAAAATCATGTTGAGTGAAATAAGTCAGAAACAGAAGGATGAATATGGGATGACCTCACTCTCAGCCCGAAGTTGAAAAACAAGATTAGAAAAGAAAACACAAGTCGAACCTGCAATGAAATTGGAGTATTACACCAAAGTAAAAGACTCTGGGGTGGGAGTGGGTGGGGAGAATACAGGTCCATGAAAGATGATGAATGACATAGTGGGGCTTGTATTGTTAAATGGGTATCTGGGGAATGTTATGCATGTACAAACTATTGTATTTACTGTTGAATATAAAACATTAATTCCCCAATAAATAAATAAATAATTTTTTAAAAAAATTTTTTAATTTTTTTTCTTTTTTAATTAAGAAAGGATTAATTAACAAAACCATAGGGTAGGAGGGGTACAACCCCACACAATTCCCACCGCCCAATCTCCATATCCCACCCCCTCCCCCGATAGCTTTCCCATTCTCTATCCCTCTGGGAGCATGGACCCAGGGTCATTGTGGGTTGCAGAAGGTAGAAGGTCTGGCTTCTGTAATTGCTTCCCCGCTGAACATGGGCGTTGACTGGTCGGTCCATACTCCCAGTCTGCCTCTCTCTTTCCCTAGTAGGGTGTGTCTCTGGGGAAGCTGAGCTCCAGGACACATTGGTGGGGTCTTCAATCCAGGGAAGTCTGGCCGGCATCCTGATGACACCTGGAACCTGGTGACTGAAAAGAGAGTTAATATACAAAGCCAAACAAATTGTTGAGCAATCATGGACCCAAAGCTTGGAAAAGTGGAGAGGAAGTATTAGGGAGGTACTCACTGCAAACTCTAGTGTACTTCTGCTTTCTTACTTTGGTGCCATACTCCAAACTCAGTCAATTTCTGCTTTGCGTTTCTACTTCTTTTTTTTTTTACATGCATAACATTCCCCAGATTCCCATTTAACAATACAACCCCCACTATTTCATTCATCATTTTTCTTTTTTTATTTTATTTTATTTTTAATTTAAGAAAGGATTAATTAACAAAACCATAGGGTAGGAGGGGTACAACTCCACACAATTCCCACCGCCCAATCTCCATATCCCACCCCCTCCCCCGATAGCTTTCCCATTCTCTATCCCTCTGGGAGCATGGACCCAGGGTCATTGAGGGTTGCAGAAGGTAGAAGGTCTGGCTTCTGTAATTGCTTCCTCGCTGAACATGGGCGTTGACTGGTCGGTCCATACTCCCAGTCTGCCTCTCTCTTTCCCTAGTAGGATGGGTCTCTGGGGAAGCTGAGCTCCAGCACACATTGGTGGTGTCTTCAATCCAGGGAAGTCTGGCCGGCATCCTGATGACACCTGGAACCTGGTGACTGAAAAGAGAGTTAACATACAAAGCCAAACAAATTGTTGAGCAATCATGGACCCAAAGCTTGGAAAAGTGGAGAGGAAGTATTAGGGAGGTACTCACTGCAAACTCTAGTATACTTCTGCTTTCTTACTTTGGTGCCATACTCCAAACTCAGTCATTTTCTGCTTTGCGTTTCTTTTTTTTTTTTTTTTTTACATGCATAACGTTCCCCAGATTCCCATTTAGCAATACAACCCCCACTATTTCATTCATCATTTTTCATGGACCTGTATTCTACCCACCCACCCACCCACCCCAGACTCTTTTACTTTGGTGTAATACTCCAATTTCATTGCAGGTTCGACTTGTGTTTTCTTTTCTAATCTTGTTTTTCAACTTCGGCCTGAGAGTGAAATCATCCCATATTCATCCTTCTGTTTCTGACTTATTTCACTCAACATGATTTTTTCAAGGTCCATCCAAGATCGGCTGAAAATGGTGAAGTCACCATTTTTTACAGCTGAGTAGTATTCCATTGTGTATATATACCACAACTTGCTCAGCAACTCATCTGTTGTTGGACACCTGGGTTGCTTCCAGGTTTTGGCTATTACAAATTGTGCTGACAAGAACATATGTGTACACAGATCTTTTTGGATGGCTGTTTTGGGTTCCTTAGGATATATCCCCAGGAGGGGAATTGCAGGGTCGTAGGGTAGGTCCATTTCTAGCCTTCTGAGAGTTCTCCAAACTGTTCTCCACAGAGGTTGGACCAATTGACATTCCCACCAGCAGTGCAGGAGGGTTCCTTTGACCCCACACCCTCTCCAGCATTTGCTGCTGTTACCTTTTCTGATGTGTGACATTCTCACAGGAGTGAAGGGATATCTCATTGTTGTCTTGATTTGCATTTCTCTGACAATCAGAGACTTGGAGCATTTTTTCATGTGTTTCTCGGCCTTTTGGATCTCTTCTGTGGTGAGTATTCTGTCCAAGTCCTCCCCCCATTTTTGGATGGGGTTATTTGTTGTCTTGTTGTTGAGTCTGGCAAGCTCTTTATATATGTTGGTTATTAAACTCTTATCTGATGTATGGCATGTAAAGATCTTCTCCCATTATCTGAGGGGTCTCTTGATTTGGGTAGTGGTTTCTTTTGCTGTGAAGAAGCTTTTTAATTTGATGTAGTCCCATAGGTTTATACTTGCCTTAGTCTTCCTTGTAATTGGATTCGTTTCATTGAAAATGTCTTTAAAATTTATGCGGAAAAAAGTTCTGCCAATATTTTCCTCTAAGTATCTGATAGTTTCTGGTCTAACATCCAAGTCCTTGATCCACTTGGAATTTACTTTTGTATTTGGTGAAATACAGTGATTCAGTTTCATTCTTCTGCATGTTTCAACCCATTGTTTCCAACACCATTTGTTGAAGAGACTCTGCTTTCCCCATGTAATAGTCTGGGCCCCTTTGTCAAATATTAGATGTCCATACGTGTGGGGCCTCATTTCTGGGCTCTCAATTCTATTCCACTGGTCAGTGTGTCTGTTCATGTTCCAGTACCAAGCAGTTTTGATGACAATGGCCCTATAATACAGTTTGAGATCTGGCAGTGTGATGCCTCCGGTTCTGTTCTTTTTTCTCAAGATCGTTTTGGCAATTCTAGGTCTTTTCTGGTTCCAGATAAACATTTGTAGCATTTTTTCTATTCTCCTAAAATATGTGCTTGGGATCTTGATGCGGATAGCATTAAATTTGTAGATGGCTCTGGGTAATATATTCATTTTGATGATGTTAATTCTTCCAACCCATGAACATGGAATATCTTTCCACTTCTTTGTGTCTTTTTTAATTTCTTTGAGTAGTGACTCATAATTTTCAGTATACAAGTCTTTCACTTCTTTGGTTAGGTTTACTCCTAGATATTTTATTGTTTTTGTTGCTATAGAAAAAGGAACTGATTTCTGGATTTCAATTTCTTCTAACTTAGTGTTTGCATAGAGGAATGCCACTGACTTTTGAATGTTAATTCTATAGCCGGACACCTTACTGTATTGCCTGATGATTTCCAAAAGCTTCTTGCTGGATTCCTTAGGTTTTTCCATGTATACTATCATGTCATCTGCAAATAAGGAGAGTTTGACTTCTTCTCTTCCAATCTGTATGCCTTTAATTCCTTGCTCCTGCCTGATTGCTATGGCAAGAACTTCCAACACTATGTTGAATAGTAATGGTGATAGTGGGCAGCCCTGTCTAGTACCTGATCTGAGGGGAAATGCTTCCAGTTTTTCACCATTGAGTATGATGTTGGCTGTAGGTTTGCTATATATAGACTCCACTATCTTCAGGAATTTTCCATCTATTCCTATTTTTTGTAGTGTTTTGATCATAAAGGGATGTTGTATTTTGTCAAAGGCTTTCTCTGCATCTATTGATATGACCATGTGGTTTTTGGTCTTGCTTTTGTTGATGTGGTGGATCACATTGATTGATTTATGTATATTAAACCAACCTTGCATGCCTGGGATAAACCCCACTTGGTCATGATGAACAATTTTTTTGATATACTGCTGTATCCGGTTGGCTAGAATTTTGTTCAATATTTTCGCATCTATGTTCATCAGAGATATTGGTCTGTAGTTTTCTTTTTTGGTTGTGTCCCTGTCTGCTTTTGGTATCAGGGTGATGTTGGCTTCATAGAAGCTGGCAGGGAGTATTCCATTGTCTTCAATCTTCTGGAAGACTTTTAAAAGTAGAGGTATTAGTTCTTCTTTGAAAGTTTTGTAGAATTCATTTGTAAAACCATCTGGTCCAGGACTTTTATTTTTGGGAAGATTTTTGATAACTGTTTCAATTTCATTAGCTGTGATGGGCCTGTTCATGTTATCCACTTCCTCTTTACTTAGTTTTGGAAGTTGGTAGGTATCTAGGAAATCATTCATTTCTTCCAGGTTCTCTAGCTTGGTGGCATATAGTTGTTCATAGAAGCCTCGCATGATATGTTGAATTTCTGCAGTGTCTGTTGTGATTTCTCCTGTTTCATTTACTATCCGATTTATTTGGGTCTTCTCCCTTTTGTTTTGTGAGTCTGGCTTTATTTGAGTAAAATGTGTATTCCAGTTTCTTCTCCAGTTTGTCGATTTTGTTTACTCTTTCGAAGAACCAACATTTACTTTCATTGATCTTTTGTATGGGTTTCCTATTCTCAATGTTATTTATTTCTGCCCTAACTTTAGTGATTTCTGTCCTTCTGGTTGCTTTAGGATTCCTTTGTTGTTCTTCTTCTAGGTCTTTGAGATGTGCAATCAGGCTGTTTATTTGTGCCTTTTCTTGTTTCCTAATGTGTGCTTGTATAGCTATGAACTTCCCTCTTAGGACTGCTTTAGCTGTGTCCCAAATATTTTGATAGCTTGTGTCTTCATTTTCATTGAACTCTCCAAACATTTTGATTTCTTCCTTGATTTCCTCTTTGACCCAGAAGTTGTTAAGAAGTGTACTGTTGAGCTTCCACATTTTGGCACTGTTACTAATCTTTTGTTGATTGTTAAATGTTAGTTTAATTCCACTGTGGTCTGAGAAGATGCTTGGGATGATTTCAGTGCTCTTGAATAGGCTGATGCTGTGTTTGTAGCCTAACGTATGGTCTATCCTTGAGAATGATCCATGTGGATTTGAGTAAAATGTGTATTCCAGTTTCTTGGGATGAATGACTCTGAAAATGTCCAATAGTTCTAGTTTATCTATCTCTTCATTTAGCTCCCTTCTGTCTTTACTGATTTTCTGCCTGGATGATCTGTCAAGTTGAGATAGTGGGGTGTTGAAGTCCCCTACTATGATTGTGTTATTGTTAATATATTGCTGTAGCTCTTTCAGTAGAAGTTTGATGTATTTAGATGGCTTCTCATTGGGTGCATAGATATTAATAATTGTTAAGTCCTCTTGATTGACTGATCCTCTGAGCATTAAGTAGTGTCCATTCCTATCTTTTTTAATCTTATGTATTTTAAAGTCTATCATGTCAGATATGAGAATAGCTGTTCCTGCCCTTTTTTGTGGGCCATTGGCTTGAATGATAGTTTTCCATCCTTTCACTTTAAGTCTGTGTTTGTCTTGTTGAGTTAGGTGAGTTTCCTGTAGACAACATATTGTTGGGTTGTGTTTTCTGATCCATCTTCCTACTCTGTGTCTTTTAATAGGTGAATTCAGGCCATTCACATTTATTGATATCAAAGATTGAAGATATTTTAGTGCCATTCTTGTAGAGTTTTAGAGTGTTTTGATATATGTCCTATTTGTGGTGGTCTGACTGTTTATAGGAGACCTTTCAGAACTTCTCTCAGGGCAGGCTTGGTGATGGTTGCTTCCTTCAACTGTTGCTTGTCTGAGAAGGTTTTGATGCTTCCATCTAGTCTGAGTGACAATCTAGCAGGATATAGTATTCTTGGCTGAAAGCCTTTCTCATTGAGCACTCGATAGATATCTTGCCATTCTCTTCTGGCCTGTAGTGTTTGTATGGAGAAGTCTGCTGCTAATCTTATGGGTTTTCCTTTGTAGGTGACTCTTTGTTTTTCTCTTGCAGCCTTGAGGATCCTTTCTTTATCCTTATTCCTTTCCAATCTAAGTATGACATGTCTTGGTGTCTTTAGGTCTGGGTTAATTCTGTTTGGGACCCTCTGGGCTTCTTGAATCTTTATGTCTTTGGTGTTGTCTAGACTAGAGAAATTTTCAGCTATTATGGCCTGGAGAACGCTTTCTTCCTCCCCTTCTCTTTCTTCCTCTTGTAAGCCAATAATGCGTATATTGTTTCTTTTGAAGTCATCCCATAGGACTTTGTTGTTGTTTTCAGCATCTCTTAATCTCTTTTTGACATCTCTTACTTCTTTTTTATTTGTCTCTAATTCGTCCTCAATCTTGCTAATTCTGTCTTCAACCTCATTGATTCTATTCTCTCTGCCCTCTACTGCTTTCTGGAGTTCATCTATTTTGTTGCCCTGCTCTGATACTGTTTTAGCTTGTTCAGCTAGTTGCTTTCTTAGCTCAGCGATTTCAGCTTTCAGCTCTCTAATAACCATGAGATAATTAGAATTTTCTTCCATATTCTCATTTGTTGTTCCTGCATTTCTGATTACAATTTTTTCAAATTCTTTACTCACTCCTGTTATTATTTCCTTGGCTAATGTTTGGATGTTGAACTCGTTGTTTTGTGCTTCACCCTCTGGAGGACTTTTAGCTGGACTCTTGTCCTGGTTCGATTCTCCAATATTTTTTCTTGTTGTTTTAACCATTTTAAATAAGTTAAAAGTTTTTTCAATCCCTGAGTTGGAGTTCAGTGGTGTAAAAGCCTTTTTTTTCCCCTGTAGGCTATGGGAGCCTGAGGGCTTTTAAACTATCAATAGGCTTCTTAGCTTAATCACTGACTCCTGACCAAGAGATAAAGCAGGGTGTGGCAGAGATAATCCAGTGGTTATGCAAAGAGACTTTCACAGCCCCTCAGCTATGCCACAGAGGTATAGGTCTTCTGAGTTTCCCAGTTAGATCTCTGTACCCTGGTGTCCCTCCCTGTTGCTGCTCCAGATTCTGAGGGTAGTAGCAATGGAGACTCAGAGTTGCACTTGGTGTGTCTCTGGGGAGTCCTTTCCTCCCTTCAACTGTCCCCTTGTTGCTGGAGCAGACTGAAGGTGGTGTCTCCACTGACAAACTGTCGAACTGTTAGCAGTCACTTAATCTCTCCTTATGCCCCCGCTCTCCTCTCTGTCACCAGCCACGCGTGTTTGTACTCATGGGTGATTTACTGGGTTTCTGTGGTCATTCTAGTCCTGTCTTGTTTCGGTCCGGGTGGTCTCCTTTGGTATTCCTAGTTGATCAAGAAATAAATTATTAAAAAAAAAACAAAAAAACAATGTGCGTGGACCCGGGTTCAAGCCCTGGTCCCCCCACCTGTAGAGGGGAAGTTTTACAAGTGAAGCAGTGCTGCAGGTTTCTCTCTGTCTTCTCAATTTCTATCTCTATTCAAATAATATTAATACAAATTAATTTGATAATACAACATTTAAAAGAAAATTAGATGTTCCTTTTTATTATTGATTTAATAATGATTGACAAGACCGTACGATAAGAGGGGTTCAATTCCACACAATTCCCACTACCAGTTTTACATCCCACCTCCTCCATTGGAAAGTTTCCTATTTCTTTCTTTTAAATTTTTTAAAATATTTATTTATATTTATTTTTCCCTTTAATTTTTTTTTTGTTATTTTTACTTGATAGAGACAGACATAAATCAAGAAGGAAGGGGGTGATAGAGAGGGAGAGAGGCAGAGAGACACCTGCAGCCCTGTTTCACCACTTGCAAAGCTTTACCCCTGCAGGTGGGGACCAGGGACTCGAACCCAGGTCCTCACCACTGTAATGTGTGTGCTCAACCAGGTGTGCCACCATCTAGCTCCTATTTTCCCCTTTTTGTTGCCCTTTTTTTTTTTTATTGTTGTTGTAGTTATTATTGTTGTTGTTGATGTCCTCGTTAGGACAGAGAGAAATGGAGAGAGGTGGGGAAGACAGAAGGGGAAAGAAAGATAGACACCTGCAGACCTGTTTCACTGCCTGTGAAGCCACCCCTGCAGGTGGGGAGCTGGGAGCTCTAACTGGGATCCTTATGCTGGCCCTTACGCTTTGCGCCACCTGTGCTTAACCCACAGCGCTACCGCCCGACTCCCTCAAGATTTCTTATTCTTTATCCCTCTGGGAGTATACACTCCTATTAGATTTTAGTCTTATTAATCACTAATTAATATGAGAGGGGAAAAACAGTTTCAATGTCTTGAACTTTTTGATGCATAGACCCCAGTTCTGAGAATATATTCCTTCAGTCTAAGCATTTAAGGTTTCATATTGGTAACCTGATTGAATTTTAACATGAGCTTAAGTTGTTAATACATTTCTAATAATGACTTTTTCTTTGGAATATTAAATAACCTATAATCTTAGATCAGAAGCAACTGGTCTTATCAGTATATAAGATAGTTATTTATTTATTTATTTATTTACTTATTTACCAGAGCACTGTTCAGCTCTAGCATACCCTCCGCCCAAGATACAGTTATTTGTAAGTAGCATTAAATAACCTAAATCATGGTAAGGTCTTGTATGACATAGTAAATACTAACCACAGGATTTTCAAAGTTAACCAGATTTCCAGATAACTTGGTTATAACAATAACTATTGCCTTCTTAAACTCTAAGACAGGAGGAGTACTCCCCATTCTCTGTAAAACCCATATTTCGGGCAGGGGTAGATAGTATAATGGTTATGCAAACAGGCTCTCACATCTGAGGCTTCAAAGTCCCAGGTTCAATCTCCTGCACCATTATAAGCCAGAGCTGAGCAGTGAGTGCTCTGATAAAAAAAAAACAAAAAAACATGAAAACCCATATTTCTCTCAGTCCTGGAACCTCTGGGGCTTGGCTCATTGTCCTTCACACTTCTCTTGATCTATACCATTTGATACTATATCTGCTGAGCTCACCAAATCAATGCACAGGTGGCACAAAGTGCAAGGACCCACATAAGGATCCTGGTTCGAGCCCCCGGCTCCCCACTTGCAGGGGGGTTGCTTCACAAGTAGTGAAGCAGGTCTGCAGGTGTCTTTCTCTCCTCCTCTCTGTCTTCCCCTCCTCTCTCCATTTCTCTCTGTCCTATCCAACAACAATGACATCAGTAACAGCAATAATAACTACAACAATAAAACAACAAGGGCAACAAAAAGGGAATAAATATTTTTAAAAAATAAGAAAGAAAAAATAATATCCAAATTATTTACGCATATATGTTTGTGATTATTAAACATCATCTTCTGGACAAGAATGCCAGACTAGTATCTGCATAAAAAGTATTTACTTGCTAGGTGGTAGCATACCTTATATAATGCACATATCACAGTGCACAACAGGGTTCATGTCCTGGTTCCTACCTTCCAGTCGGGGGAGTTTCATGAGTAGTGAGGTAGTACTGCACTTCTCTCTTTTTCTCTCCCTCCCCCTTCCTTCTCAGTTTCTCTGTTTCCATCAAAAAGGAAAAAGAAAAAGGCTACTAGTAGCAATGGATTCATTTTGTAGGCACTGAACCACAATGGTAACCCTTGTGGCAGAAAATAAGAAGGTAGGAAGGTAAGAAGGAAGTAAGGAAGGAAGGCAGGCAGGGGAAGAAAGCAAAGAAAAAGCAGTTACAGGACCAAGGAGATAATGTAATAATTATGTAAAAAGATTTTCATACATGAGGCACCAAAAGTCCCAGGTTCAATCCTCAGCACTACATTCAGCCAGAGCTGAGCAGTTTTCTGTTGGAAAAAAAAAAGAGAGAGAGAAAGTTACATCATATTAACTTTTTTTTTTTTTTTGCCAGCATGCTGTCTGTTTCATCTAATTGTTCTATTTTATGAGAAACATTCTATTTATTGGCTGTCGGGCCGGGCGGTAGCGCAGCGGGTTAAGCTCAGGATCCCGGTTCCAGCCCCCGGCTCCTCACCTGCAGTGGGGGTCGCTTCAGGAGCGGTGAAGCAGGTCTGCAGGTGTCTGTCTTTCTCTCCCCCTCTTTGTCTTCCCCTCCTCTCTCCATTTCTCTCTGTCTTATCCAAGAACAACGACAGCAGAAACAACAACAATAATAATAATTGCAACGATGAACGACAAAGGGCAACAAAAGGGGAAAAATGACCTCTAGGAGCAGGAGCAGTGGATTTGTAGTGCAGGCACCCAAGCCCCAGCGATAACCCTGAAGACCAAAAAAAAAAAAAAGAAAAAGAAAGAAAGAAAAAGAAGAAAATGAATGATGGAAACATAAGGTTCACCTGTCATCTTTCTCAGTTAATCTATATTTTAAAAAAAACTTATTATTGGATAGAGACAGAAATTGAGAGGTGAGGGGGAGATAGAGAGACAGACAGACAGACACTTCACAGCCCTGCTTCACTATTCCTGAAGCTTTTGGTCTGTAGGTGGGGACCAGGGGCTTGAACCCAGGTTCTTGCACATTGTAATTCATGCACTTGACCAGCTGTACCACCTCTAGGTTTCTAGGCCCTAGAAACATTAATTCTCTAGAAAGGTGTGTGGCAGTAGGTTTTTTTTCAAGAGCTAAACCTCTGGCAAAGCCTCTTAGTCAGCAGTATCATTTTTCTTCTTTTGATTTCCTATCAGTAGCCCAGGAGATGGTGCAGTAGATAAAGTGTGGGGCTTGAAAACAAGATTGCTATCAGATTCAATTCAAATTTAAAACCAAGCAAACAAACAAACTGATACAGTCTCATTACCAGTTTTTTTTTTGGATTAAGAAATGCTTCAGGGCTGGGGAGATATAATGGCTATGCAAAAAGACTTTCATGTCTGAGGCATGGAAGGTGCCAGGTTCAAGCCCCAGAACCACCATAAACCACAGCTGATCAGTACTCTAGTAAACTAAGAAAAGAGAGAAAAAAGGGAAAAAAAAAAAAAGTTTTAGTCTCCCTGTGGTCACCATCTGTGAACAGATTCCTCAAATTACTGTTTTCTGTTAATGAATTGCTTTTGTACAAGCAAAAATAGGTAAAGAAACAAAAAAAAATTAACAACTGTACAGCTTGGGTAAACTAAATATTTTTCAGGTTCCCAAGTATTTTCAGCATAAACAAATGTTATATCCAGCAAAAAAAAAAAAAAAAAAAAAAAAGTTTTCTACTTCAGGAAATGTTCCATCTTATTATATTCACTGCTTTTCTACTACAAATTCTCCAGATTCTGCCTCTTTAATGTTTTAAATCTTCCCATTCTATCCCCCCTTTTTTCAATATTGCATACTGGAGGCCTTTTTAATTAATTAATTTTTTAATTTAGTGCTGGGGATTGATCCCATGACCTTAAACATGCACCTCACTGCTGACAATCTTCTTGACCTAATTTTAAAAATCTGTTAGTGAGAGAGAGAAAAGAGGTTACACTATCCACGAACTTCCTCTTGTTTTTGACCTTGGTGCCCTCACGTGTCACAGATTAAACCCAGAAACTGTTGCAGAAAAGGTATGACCTTTATCACTGAGCTATTTCCACAACTTCTCAAGACTTGTTTTTCAATTACACAGTGCTGAGGAATGACCCCAGGGCCTCACCCCATGTGCAGTACAGCTGAGTGGCCTCCTAGGTCCAATGTTTGACTATTTATTTTACCAGAACACTGCTTAGCTCTTTCTTAATGGTGGTTCCTGGACTGAACCTGGCACCTTGGAGCCTCAGGAATGAAAACCTTTTTATGTAAACACTATGCTATTTCCCTGCCCTGATGCTTTATTTCTTTGTAAGCAAAGGAGACAGATTGTTGTCAAGGGATGAGGTCCTGCATTCATTCCTCAGCATTGTGTAATTTAAAAAAAAAAATTCTTGAGATGTTGGGGAAGTAACTGTTCATTCAGCTGGGTGTGACACCACCTGGCCTCACTCAGATCACCTCTACATTCCAAATCCTCTATTAGTGTCATCTTACTTTTACTCTGGTTTCATCCCTACCACTTACTTGCTGGGCTCCAGGTCTTCAGGTTCAGAGAGAAGAGAGACATTATAGCATTGCTCTACCACCCCTGGAACTCTCCCCATTGCTGTCCATGGTACTTCCATGTGGTGATGGGACTTGAACCCAGGGCCTCACACATATCAAGGTATTTGCTCTTTCAGGTGAGCTCTCTTCCAGTTCCCAGAGACTTTTTGTTTGTTTGTTTGTTTTGTTTTGTTTTTTTAAATCAGGGTATTGCTCAGCTTAGGTTTATTAAGGTGCTGGGGGTTGAACCTTTGGTGCCTAAGGCAAAGTCTTTTTTTTTTTTTGCTTAAGCATGATGCTATATTCTCAGCTCAAGGGAATATTAAGTTGCAAGCTTTAAAAACTAGTATTTATAGTTTTCCAGTATTTCTCATGTCTTTTCATTGTTGGAAAAAAAAGTTTTGTGAGTTCTTTATTGAACTAATATCCAAAATATATAAAGAACTTAGAAAATTCAACAGTGAAAAAATCCAATCAAAAAGTATGGAGCAGAGCTTAGTAGACACTTTACCAAAGAAGAGAACCAAGTGACCAACAGGCACATGAAAAATGCACATGGTGGGGGGTATAGCATAATGGTTATGCAAAGAAAATCTCATGCCTGAGGCTCTAAAGTCCCAGGTTCAGTCCCACACACCACCATAAGCCAGAGATGAGCAGTGTGCTGGTCAATAATTAATTAATCAATTAATTAATTAAAAATGCATGTTAGCACTTCTTAATAGGGAAATGCAAATCAAAACAAAAAGGGAGATGGTACCTCACACTTGTGAGAATAACCTATATCAAATAGGCCAGAAACATTCCCACAAAGGACTTTTTAAAAAAATTTCTTTATTGGGAAATTAATGGTTTACAGTCAACAGTAAAATAAAATACAATAGTTTTTTTTTTGTTTTAACTTTATTTATTTATTAATGGATAGAGACAGCCAGAAATTGAGAGGGAAGAGGGATATAGAGAGGGAGAGAGACAGAGACACCTGAAGCCCTGCGTCACCACTCCCATTTGTGAAGAAAAATACAGTAGTTTGTATGTGTGTAACATTTCTCAGTTTTCCACAAAACCTCCTACCTCAATAAAGTGCTTATTTCAGAAAAGTTATGTAGGGGGGGAGTGCTGGGGAGACAGCATAATGGTTATGCAAAACACTTTCATCCCTGGGGCTCCAAGGATCCAAGTTTAGTCCTTAGTACCACTATATGAGCTTTTGCTGCAGGACTGCAGGTGTCTTTATCCCTCTGTCTCTCCTCTGCCTCCCCAATTTCTCTGTCTTATTCAATAAAACAGAAAAAAGAGAGAGGCGGTAGCACAGCGGGTTAAGCACACGTGGTGCAAAGCGTAAGGACCAGCTAAGGATCCCAGTTCAAACCCCTGGCTCCCCACCTACAGGGGCATCGCTTCACAGGCGGTGAAGCAGGTCTGCAGGTGTCTATCTTTCTCTCCCTCTCTTTGTCTTCCCCTCCTCTCTCCATTTCTCGCTGTCCTATCCAACAACGACGACAACAATAATAACTACAACAATAAAACAACTAGGACAACAAAAGGGAATAAATAAATAAACATTTAAAATAAAAAAATAACTGTCTCCCACTGGGGACAAAGAATAAAAAGAAAAAAAAAGAAAAAAAAAACCGGAAAAAATGGCTACCAGGAGCAGTTGATTCATAGTGCAGGCACAAAGCCCCAGGGATAACACCTGGGGAAGTCAGAGGTTATTTACTCATCCTTTCTCAAATCCAAATCTCCTATTAAGTGTCTTCTGACCCTTAATATAATCTCATCTCTTCTGCTTACGTGCTGGACTCTGGTTTTCAGAGTCAGTCATAAACTTAAAAAATTCTATTTTGCAAATAAAGCTGTGTGTTCACTTTTCAGTGCAGGAAATGCAAAAAGGATAAAACTAGAGTTCTTTTATTAACTTTTAGGTGTTAACCAAGAGTTCCTTTCCCTTCCTTCCTTCCTTCCTTCCTTCCTTCCTTCCTTCCTTCCTTCCTTTCTTTCTTCTTTCTTTCTTTCTTTCTTTCTCTTTCTCTCTTCAGAGTTTCTTTCTTTTATTTTTAATTTTTTTTTACAGAGTTCCTTTCTTAAACAAGTGTTTAAAAGTCAAACTGGGGGGAGTCAGGTGGTAGCGCAGTGGGTTAAGGGCAAGTGGCGTGAAGTGCAAAGAATGGAGGAAGGAACCCCTGGCTCCCCACCTTCAGGGGAGTCGCATCACAGGAGGTGAAGCAGGTCTACAGTAGAGATACAGAGAGACCAGAGCGCTGCTCAACTCTAGTTTATGGTGGTAAGGGGGATTGAACCTTGGACTTTGGAGCCTCAGGCATGAAAGTCTTTTTTTGTGTGACTGTCTCCCACACTATTTATTTATTTATTTATTATTTTAAAAATAAATTTAGCTAATTAACTTTTATTGCCACCAGGGTTATCCCTGGGGCTTTGTGCCTATACTATGAATCTACTGCTCCTGGTGTCCATTTTTTTCTTCCCCCCTTTTTTTTCCGTTTGATTAAGACAGAAATTGATAAGGTAAGAGAAATACAGACAGAGACAGACAGACAAGTGAACATCACAAGAAAACATTCTCAACTTCTAGGGGAAATCTGGGAATTAAAATGATATGAAAGTGCTCAGAAGATTTCAACAAATCTCCAGATGGGACTGCCATCAGAAATTCATTGTTATTGGTAAAACACTTAAGGCAAGGGACAAATTAACAACTATAATTTGTCCTTTACCTTGGAGTTAGAAGATCTTATATTTGAAAAACATTGACAGTCTCATTATTGCTGGGGCTTGGTGCCTACACTATGAAATTTTTAAAATATATGTATTTATGTATTTATTTTCCCTTTTGTGGCCCTTTTTATTGTTGTTGTTATTTTTTATGTCATCGTTGTTAGATAGGACAGAGAGACATGGAGAGAGGAGGGGAAGGCAGAGAAGGGGAGAGAAAGACACCTACAGACCTGCTTCACCACTTGTGAAGTGACTTCCCTACAGGTGGTGAGCTGGGGATTTGAACCAGGATCCTTACTCTGGTCCTTGAGCTTCATGCCACCTCCACTTAACCCGCTGCACTACCACCCGACTCCCGGTGCCTATATTATGAATCCACTGCTCCTGGTGGCCATTTTTCTGTTTCTTTGGTTGTTATTGGATAGGACAGAGGAATTGAGAGATCAGGGGAAGATGGAGGGTGGGGGAGAAAGACACCTGTAGACCTGCTTCACAGCTTGTGAAGTGACCCCCCCCCCCAGGTGGGGAGCCAGAGGCTCCAACTGGATCCCATTCTCTTTTTTTTTTTTTTTTTTTAATAATTTTTTAATATTTATTTATTCCCTTTTGTTGCCCTTGTTGCTTTATTGTTGTAGTTACTGATGTCGTTGTTGGATAGGACAGAGAGAAATGGAGAGAGGAGGGGAAGACAGAGAGGAGGAGAGAAAGATAGACACCTGCAGACCTGCTTCACCACCTGTGAAGCGACTCCCCTGCAGGTGGGGAGCCGGGGTTCAAACCGGGATCCTTATGCCGGTCCTTGTGCTTTGCGCCACCTGCGCTTAACCCGCTGCGCTACAGCCCGACTCCCGATAATTATCTTCTATCTTTGGGTCCTTCTCCACAAATGTACTAGAGGTTTTTCTCCAAAACCTAGCTTCAGATAAGAGGCAACAATATCTAACTTACATCTAAGTGCATCTTTGCATCTTCCAATTCCTTTTTCTCTCTTCACTCCTCTCTCTGAGTTAAAAAAAAAAAATCAACAATATATTTACGGCAGGGTAAATAGCATAGTGGTTATGAGAAAAGGGACTATCATGCCTGAGGCTCCAAAGTCCCAGGTTTAATCCCCTGTACCACCATAAGCCAGAAATGAACAGTTCTGTGGTAAAATAAATAAATAAAATAAAAAAATTATATATTTATATTTTTCTTTCAATAATTTTATTTTTCTTTGAAGAGAAAGAGAGAGAGAGAGACTTGTAATATTATTTCACCACTCACAAAGCTTACCCCCTGCACATGGGGACTGGGGACTTGAACTTGGGTCCTTGTACACTTAATGCTTTCAACTGGATGTGCTACTGTGTGCTTTCGCTTTTTTTTTTTAAATTTATTTCTTTATTGGGGAATTAATGTTTTACATTCAACAGTAAATGCAATAGTTTGTACATGCATAACATTCCCCAGTTGCTTTCGCTTTTTTATGCACTCTCAGCTCAGTGGGAGAATTGCCACTTCTCTACTGCAGTTGATGTATAAAGTCTGTGAGCAAAGCTTTTGTGTTTTGGTTTGTGATATTTAAAGCCGTGGTTTTAGAACTAAGAAAAAAAAAAGATTTATTTATTAATGAGAAAGAGAGAAGCAGAACATCACTCTGCCACATGCTGAACATGAGGCTCAGGACATCTTGCTTGAGAGTTCAGCCCATTATCCTCTATGCCACTTCCCAGACCACCATGGTGTTAAAATTTTAGTAGCTCTTCATATTTTTAGTCTCTAAAGACACTGCAGTTGAATCTTTAAGCTTTCATAAATATGATTTCAGTGAATTAAAGACCTAAGTATACGAACTGAAACTATAAAATTCTCAGTTAAAAAAACATAGGTATATGTATGCATGATTTCAGATTAGGTAACATTTTGTCAAGTATGACAAAAGAAACAACAGGAGAGGGTGGGGGTAGATTGCATAAAGGTTATGCAAAGAGACTATCATGCCTGAGGTTTCAAAGTTCCAGGTTCAGTCTCCTGCACCACCATAAAACAATGCCCTGGTTAAAAAAAGAGGGGGGGCTGGATGGTGGCTCACCTGGTTGAGTGCACATGTTACAATGCCAAAGAACCAGGTTTGAGTCCCCTTCCCAACCTTCAAGGGGAAAGCTTTATGAGTGGTGAAGCAGTGTTACATCTCTCTCTCTTTCTCTCTCTCTCTCTTTACCAGAGCACTGGTATGCTATGGTGGTGTGGGAAATTGAACTTGTGACCTTGGAGCCTCAGGCATGAGAGTCTCTTTGCATAACCATTATGCTATCTACCCCTGTCCTGTCACTCTCCCTATCTATCACCACCTTCCCTCTCTATTTCTGGCTGTCTCTGTCCAATAAATTAAAAAAAAAATTAAACTACAGGATAAAAATTAGATATATTATACTTTAACAAAATTAAGCATTTGCATGTTTGTAGAATAGTATTAAGATAGGGAGATACAAATCCCAGTATCTTTTCATAGAGAGTAAATGGGTCAGGGTGGGGGTAGATAGCATAATGGGTATGCAGAGACTCATGCTTGAGGCTCCAAAGTCCCAGGTTCAATCCCCCCCACACACACACACACACTACCATAAGCCAGAATTTATCAGTGCTCTGGTAAAAAAAAAAAAAAAAAAGTAAGAAAGAGAGAGGGAGAGAGAAAGAGAAAGGATAAATGGGTCAAGAATCAAGAATTTTAAGTTAGGTTGGTGAGACTGTATGACGGTTATACAAAAATGTTTCTTATATGAGGTTCCAAAGGTCCCAGGTTCAGTCACTAGCACCGCCATAAACGGTGCTAGTAAAAACACCGGTAAAAACAAACACATCCTGGAGGAAATGGTTTGTGTGGTAGAAATTTGGAGCACTAATACACTTGTGTAATTTTTAAAAAATGAAGTGGGGGGATGCTGCGAGACAGCATAATTGTTATTAAAAAAGAATTGTATAAAACAAAGGTCTAGTCCCCTGTACCTCCCTAAACCAGAGCTGAGCCTTGCTCTGGTAGGTCTCTATCTCTGCCTTTATTAAAAAATATTTTAAAAAATGAGATGGATTGGGAGTCAGGTGGTAGCACAGCGGGTTAAGCGCACGTGGGGCAAATCGCAAGGACCAGCCTAAGGATGTCAGTTTGAGCTCCCAGCTCCCCACCTGCAGGGGAGTCGCTTCAGGTGGTGAAGTAGGTCTGCAGGTGTCTGTCTTTCTCTTCCCCTCTCTGTCTTCCCCTCCTTTCTCCATTTCTCTCTGTTCTATCCAACAACGATGACATCAATAATAATAATAACTACAATAAAAAAAACAAGGGCAACCAAAAGGAATAAATAAATAAATATTTTAAAAAAATTAAAAAATGAGATGGAGTAACACCATCAACTGAGACTATAGGGAAATGAAGATGGGAAAGTTGGAGGAGAAATGGACATTTTTGAGAAGAGTATTGAAAAAAAAAAACTAGTGTAGTTATGGGCTCTTTGGAATATAACTAAAATAGGACTACTATCTACAAAACAGAGACCCCCCCCCATCTCTTCGTCTGCACTATTCCAGCCTTTAGGTTCATGATTAGTCAACAATTTGTTTGGCTTTATATGTTAACTCTCTTTTCAGCCACCAGGTCCCAGATACTATCATGATGCCAACCGTACTTCCCTAGGCAGACAACTCCACCAATGTGTTCTGGAGCTCCACTTCCCCAGGACCCCACCCCACTAGGGAAAGAGAGAGACAGGCTGGGAGTATGGATTGACCTGTCAACGCTCATGTTCATTGGGGAAGCAATTACAGAAGCCAGACTTTCCACCTTCTGCACCCCACAATGACCCTGGGTCCATACTCCCAGAGGGATGAAGAATAGGAAAGCTATCAGGGAGGGATGGGATATGGAGTTCTGGTGGTGGGAATTGTGTGGAGTTGGACCCCTCTTATCCTATGGTTTTGTCAGTGTTTCCTTTTTATAAATAAAAATTATAAAAAGAAAGAAAGAAAATGAGAGGGTTGTGGTGCATGAGATCCTGAGTTTGATCCTTGGTAGTACATGTACCAGAGTGATGTCTGGTTCTTTCTCCCTCTGCCTCTGCCTCTGCCTCTCTCTCTCTCTCTCCCTCCATTCTTCTCTCCCTCTCATTAATAAATAGAATAAGAAACAAAATAAGAAAATGAGAGGGCTAACTGTATGGAAGTAGTCAAAATAAGTATAATACAATTTCATGACTGTTACATTGTGTGAGTGATTCCTCCCCTCCCCCCTCAGAGTTCAGAAGCCCAAGTGAGCAGATAACTGAACAGTGGTTTGAAAGCTAAAGATGCAAAAGTTTCTATTAGTTAAGAGTCATGAAGCGATGAAGCAGTGAATCTGTGTTGAATAGGAAAGTGAATGCTGGGGTATGACATGGTTGTGCTTGGCTATTGGACTTTAAGTAGGAGAGCAGTTGCTGGCTGTGACTGAGTGAAAGACCTGGCTATGGAATGGATATCTGAAATGGAGAGAAAGTGAAGGTTATTGGTGTTCAGATAACAAAGCTAGAGTGTTGCAGACGTCAACTATTTAAGAAGTGAACTGCTCAGAAAGGTGGCAAAGTGAGGGGTGAAAGGTTCTCAATTAGGTTCCAAAGTCGTTAGTGAACCTGAGAAGGGCCATGGGGTCAGTAAATGACAGAAAAAAACCCAAAGAATAAAATCCGGTAGATAGCATAATGGATATGATTACACACACACACACACACACACACACACACACACACCCTCAACTGAGATTATAGGGAAATGAAGATGGTGACTATAGGGAGAGTTGGAGGAGAAATGGACATTTTTGAGAAGGGTATTGAAAATAAGAGGGCTAACTATATGGAGGTAATTAAAATACACACACACACACACACACACACACACACACAGTACAAGGAAGGGAGGTTAGAGGGGATAGCATAATGGTTTTCCAAAGAGACTCTTATTCTTGAGGCTCCAAAGTCCCAGGTTCAATCAGTCCCTCACACCACCATAAGCCAGTGCTGAGCAGTGCTCTGGTTAAAAAACAAAGAGGTTGGAACAGATGACATAAATTTCTAAAGAGAAACTATTTATTTATTTATTATTTAAAATTAGTATTTCATTATTTATTTATCACCTTTATTTACTAGATAGAGACAGCCAGAAATCAAGCAGGAAGAGGGAGATAGAGAGTGAGGCCTGGCGGTGATGCACCTGGTTGAGCGCACATGTTACAGTGTGCAAAGACCTGGGTTCGAGCCCCAATTGCCCACCTGCAGAGGGAAAGCTTCACGAGTGGTGAAGCAGGACTGCAGGTGTTTGTCTTTCTCTGTCTCCTCATTTTTTATTTTTTAACCAGAGCACTGTTCAGCTCTGGTTTATGGTGGTGTGAGGGATTGAACCTGGGACTTTGGAGTCTTAGGCATGAGAGTCTGTTTGCATAGCCTTTATGCTATCTACCCTCTGCCCATCTCTGTCTCTACCCAATAAAAATAAAGCTAATAAAAAAAAGAGTATTCTAAAAAAAAAAGAGTATTCTAAACCCTGTTTTTTAATTTTTATTTATAAAATGGAAATATTGACAAGACTATAGGATAAGAGGGTTACAAGTCCATACAATTCCCACCACCAGAATTCTGTATCCACTCTCCTCTCTTGAAGGCCTTCCTATTCTTTATCCCTCTAGGAGTATGGACCCAATCATTATTAGGTACAGAAAGTGGAAGGTCTGGCTTCTGTAATAGCTCCCTGCTGAACATGTGCATTAGCAGATGGATCCATACTCCCAGCCAGTCTCTTTCCCTAGTTGGGCAAGGCTCTGGTGAGGCAGAGCTCCAGGACATATTGGTGGGGTCGTCTGCCCAGGGAAGTCAGATTGGCATCATGGTAGCATCTGGAACCTTGTGGCTGAAAAAGGATTAAGACATAAAGCAGAACAAATTGTTGACTAATCATGAACCTAAAGGCAAGAATATTGCAGATGAAGATTTGGGGTCTTTGTTATGGAAAAAGCTAGTAGGACTATTTTAGGTATACTCCAAAGAGACCATGACTTTACTAGTTTTTGCCTGAGTCTGGCAGCTAACATGCAGGTGGACCCAAGGTAATGTCTAGGGAGATTGTATCATAGTTGGAAAAAGGACTAGAGAGTTGTATTAGAGAAGAGAGTAGCTACCAAATATGGTAAAAGTATATAAATATTGTTAACTGTAAACCCCATCACTTTGATCTGGGGCCCATATTCAGCACAGGAGCCTGTGTAACCTCTACATCCCTGTAGGTCTGAGCTCACATTCTGTGGTCACAGCTAGGAACATTCCAGGCTGCACTAACTGCAGGACCTATCTTCCTTGAGTGGTAAAGTATGTTATCCAACCTCCCTTCAGAGAATGGAATGGTCCCTACCATTGTTGATCCACATTGAGGGCAAGGTTCTATGAGGGCCCACAAAGTGGTCCATTATGTTTTTCCTTCTGGAGATGACCAGTGACAGTGGTGAAAGGGATCTGTTAGAGGTCTAGGCCCATCATGTCTGTGTGGGAATCTCAGGACTCCCTGACTAGAGCCCTAGGTGATGGGGTGGTCTAGTAGTGACCAAAGAGTCATCATGAAAATATGCTGATACCTTGACCATATTCAGCTTTTGTAGTCCTTACTTTGTCTGACAAGGCTAGCTTTGGAGTGATTGAGGGAAGTGAAATAGGAAGTAGGTGAGGAGGGTGTTTAGGTCTAAGTAGAAACTATTTGATTAGGTACTTTATGGTGTCTTCTTTAGGTCTTTTTACTTGCTTGTTGCAATTATTATTATTATTATTAACCAGAGCACTGCTCAGCTCTGGTTTATTGTGGTGTGAGGGATTGAACCTGAGACTTTGGAGCCTCAGGCTTGAGAGTCTGTTTGCATAACCATTATGCTATCTACCCTGCCCCATTTTTTAAAATTTGTTTTTTATTTGCCTCCAGGGTTATTGCTGGGGCTAGGTGTCTACACTATGAACCCATTGCTCCTGGATGCCATTTTTCCCATTTTGTTGCACTTGTGGTTGTTATTGTCATAGCTGTTGTTGTTGGATAGGACAGAGAGAAATCAAGAGAAGAAGGGAAGACAGAGAGGAGAGATACCTGCAGACCTGTTTCACCGCTTGTGAAGCGAGCCCCTGCAGGTGGGGGGGAGCTGGGGGCTTGAACCGGATCCTTACCCTTCGAGGGCCCTTGTGCTTTGCACCATGTGTGCTTAACCCACTGCTACCGCCCAGCCCTGCTTGTTAGGTTTATTGACTCGCAGCAAACACTTTTGCTTTAAGGTGTATATTTTCCCCTAACTTATGGATACATGTGTACACATGCCCTATCTTGTGGCCCATGGTCTGTATCTAGGTTTTGAGGCTTTGTTAGCATGTGCACCACCTGAAATGGAATTAAGGAGTCCTATGAGGTAGGAAAGGTCTCACCAGAGTAATGAAGCTGGAGGGTTGACATTCCACGCCTGACATCTCTGGACACAGACAATCCAAAGTGAAACATGCCGAGGTGGTACTGATTGCATTGATTAGGTTGGGATCAGCAGATGCAGTATCAATTGGTGTGAATTTGAGAGAAGTATGCAGGCAAATGAGTCCCACCCCAGAGCTTCCAGGACAGGGAGAAAAAAAGGGTTTTTGTAGAGAATGGGGAAGCTTCCTGCTGTCTTAGGGTTTCAGAAGGCAATACATAGTTATTGCTATAACCAAATTATTTGACAATTGGGTTAACCTAGTTAGGATTTTTTTAAATTTATTTTTATTTTATTTATTTTTATTTTTATTTTTTTTTTTTAGTTAGGATGTTTTATTGTAGTCTAAACTTAACCCTGATTTTTTAAAAATTAATTAATTTATTCATGAGAAAGTTAGGCAGAGAGAGAAAGAACCAGACATCACTCTGGTACATGTGCTGCTGGGGATTCAACTCAGGACCTCATGGTTAAGAATCCAGTGCTGGGAGTCAGGCGGTAGCAGTGGGTTAAGTGCATGTGGCGCAAAGCGCAAGGACGGGTGTAAGGACCTGGTTCGAGACCCCAGTTCCACACCTGCAGGGGAGTCGCTTCAGAGGCGGTGAAGCAGGTCTGCAGGTGTCTATCTTTCTCTCCCCCTCTATATCTTCCCCTCCTGTCTCCATTTCTCTCTGTCCCATCCAACAACGAAGACATCAGTAATAACAATAATAATAAACAACAAGGGCAACAAAAGGGAAAATAAATAAATAATTAAAAAAAAAAGAGAATCCAGCGCTTTATCCACTGCGCCACCTCCCGGACCACTTTTTTTTTTTTAAGAAAGAGTGAGAAAGACAGACACATCTGAAACACTGCTTCACCACTCTCAAAGCTTTCCCCCTGCAGGTAGGGACCAGGGGCTCGAACTTTGGTTCTTGTGCACTATAACATGTGTGCTCAACCAGGTGTGCCACCACCAGGCCCCCTATTTATTTATTTTTATTTGATAGGACAAAGAAAAATTGGGAGGGAAGGGGAGAGAGAGAGACACCTGAAGCACTGCTTGAACTGGGGTCCTGGGTCTTCACTTAGATAATGTGTGCATTCAATCAGGTGCACTACCACCTGTCCCCAAAAGAGAAACTTTTGTATGAAGAGTGAAGAACTGTGATGATAAGCAAGGAATGACTTTTATGTTTCATATTAGACAAGAAGACTGCTGGAGTGTTAACTATATTGGTTCAGAATTGCAGGTATTTGTTTAGAAGGGCAAAAAGCTTATCAAGAAATACTGTTTTTGGGTTGGGGAGACAGCATAATGGTTATGCAAAAGACTTTCATACCTGTGACTCCTAGGTCACAGGCACCACCAGTCTCCAGGACCACCACAAATCATAGCTGAACAGTGCTCTGATGTCTGTCTCTGTCTTTCTCTCATTAAAATAATAAAAAGAAAAAGGAATACATCTTTTGAAAAGTGTGATGGTAGAATATGGGGAGAATGTAGAGCAGAAATGAAATTTGTCCTGCAGGAAAAAGGGAAATAATTGGAGAGACTTAATTACTTAACAGTCTGAATCACTGTGATATGATGAGGGGAATATGGTGGTCTTAACTGATTGGCAGAATTTTTATTAGTGTGTGGGAAAAACACATTTTTTAGTATGTTGACAGACTGAGTCACTAGGTTACAGACAAAGATGACTTCATTGCTTTCAGATTTACTAATGATTGTTTATCAGTCGTGTTCTTTGCTCAGCATGGCATGAAGAAACCTGGGCTGGAGCTGTATTATTCTTTGACTAAGCTAAACCCTAAGTGAGGAGATGTACTGTTTTTTTTTTCCCCTAGATGCTGATATTAGGGCTTGAACTTGAGATTTAGCAATAAAGAAAAGGGTGGGGTATAGATAGCATAATGGTTATGCAAAGAGACTCTCATGCCTGGGGTTCCATAGTCCCAGGTTCAGTCCCCCATACCACCATAAACCGGAGCTGAGCAGTGCTTTGGTAAAATAAATAAATAAATAAAATAAGACTTCATTATATGTTTAGCTGTCTCATAAAATAATAGCTCACATTAAAATAAGAGCATGTAACATAATCTCCCCCCATCTTTTAAAGATTTTGTTGATTGATGAGTGAGATAGGGGGAGAGAAAAAAAGAGACCCAAACATCACTGCCACACATACTTCTGCATATCAGCTTTATGTACTGTATTGTTGTTGTGCGCAGGCCGCAGAGAAGAGAGAGAGGAGGGGTCTGGAGCGAAGAGGAAACACAAATCTTTATTTGTGCTGGCACCTCAGAGTTGGGTGCTAGAGAAGCAGACTGGGCCACGTGGAGGTAGCAAAAATGGCCGCCTCACGCAGTAACCTTTCCTGCGTCTGAACATCGGAGTGAAGTGCTGGCAAGAGAGCAAGGTGCGGAAGAAGAAAGGCTTTTATAGGAGCAGCTTTTGCAAGAATGGGAAGGGGGAGGAGTAACCATAGCACTCCAGGATAGGATAATAACTCTCATGAGAATGGGAGGGGGGAGGAGTAACCAAAGCACTCCAAATATCGTGGGGATATAGACAATGCCCTGAGGGCACAACATGGCTGAACAGGCACTCCAAGAATGTCCCAACTCTTGCGGGAACTAGCAGTAGCCTGAGGGGACAACATGGCAGATGTGACTGCATCGGCACAATTTCCCAGCACTGTATGAAGGGGTTCTTTTTTTTTTTTTTTTTTTTTTTTTATAGCCTGACACATTACTGTATTGCCTGATGATTTCCAAAAGCTTCTTGCTGGATTCCTTAGGTTTTTCCATGTATACTATCATGTCATCTGCAAATAAGGAGAGTTTGACTTCTTCTCTTCCAATCTGTATGCCTTGAATTCCTTGGTCCTGCCTGATTGCTATGGCAAGAACTTCCAACACTATGTTGAATAGTAATGGTGATAGTGGGCAGCCCTATCTAGTACCTGATTTGAGTGGAAATGCTTCCAGTTTTTCACCATTGAGTATGATGTTGGCTGTAGGTTTGCTATATATAGACTCCACTATCTTCAGGAATTTTCCATCTATTCCCATTTTTTGTAGTGTTTTGATCATAAAGGGATGTTGGATTTTGTCAAAGGCTTTCTCTGCATCTATTGATATGACCATGTGGTTTTTGGTCTTGCTTTTGTTGATGTGGTGGATCACATTGATTGATTTACGTTTATTAAACCAACCTTGCATGCCTGGGATAAACCCCACTTGGTCATGATGAACAATCTTTTTGATATACTGCTGTATCCGGTTGGCTAGAATTTTGTTCAATATTTTTGCATCTATGTTCATCAGAGATATTGGTCTGTAGTTTTCTTTTTTGGTTGTGTCCCTGTCTGCTTTTGGTATCAGGGTGATGTTGGCTTCATAGAAGCTGGCAGGGAGTATTCCAGTGTCTTCAATCTTCTGGAAGACTTTTAAAAGTAGAGGTATTAGTTCTTCTTTGAAAGTTTTGTAGAATTCATTTGTAAAACCATCTGGTCCAGGACTTTTATTTTTGGGAAGATTTTTGATAACTGTTTCAATTTCATTAGCTGTGATGGGCCTGTTCATGTTATCCACTTCCTCTTTACTTAGTTTTGGAAGTTGGTAGGTATCTAGGAAATAATTAATTTCTTCCAGGTTCTCTAGCTTGGTGGCATATAGTTGTTCATAGAAGCCTCGCATGATATGTTGAATTTCTGCAGTGTCTGTTGTGATTTCTCCTGTTTCATTTACTATCCGATTTATTTGGGTCTTCTCCTTTTTTTGTTTTGTGAGTCTGGCTAAAGGTTTGTCGATTTTGTTTACTCTTTCGAAGAACCAACATTTACTTTCATTGATCTTTTGTATGGTTTTCCTATTCTCAATGTTATTTATTTCTGCCCTAACTTTAGTAATTTCTGTCCTTCTGGTTGCTTTAGGATTCCTTTGTTGTTCTTCTTCTAGGTATTTGAGATGTGCAATCAGGCTGTTTATTTGTGCCTTTTCTTGTTTCCTAATGTGTGCTTGTATAGCTATGAACTTCCCTCTTAGGACTGCTTTAGCTGTGTCCCAAATATTTTGATAGCTTGTGTCTTCATTTTCATTGAACTCTTGAAACATTTTGATTTCTTCCTTGATTTCCTCTTTGACCCAGAAGTTGTTAAGAAGTGTACTGTTGAGCTTCCACATTTTGGGACTGTTACTAATCTTTTGTTGATTGTTAAGTGTTAGTTTAATTCCACTGTGGTCTGAGAAGATGCTTGGGATGATTTCAGTGCTCTTGAATAGGCTGATGCTGTCTTTGTGGCCTAACATATGGTCTATCCTTGAGAATGACACATGTGTATTTGAGTAAAATGTGTATTCCAGTTTCTTGGGATGAATGACTCTGAAAATGTCCAATAGTTCTAGTTTATCTATCTCTTCATTTAGCTCCCTTATGTCTTTACTGATTTTCTGCCTGGATGATCTGTCAAGTTGAGAGAGTGGAATGTTGAAGTCCCCTACTATGATTGTGTTACTGTTAATATATTGCTGTAGCTCTTTCAGTAGAAGTTTGATGTATTTAGATGGCTTCTCATTGGGTGCATAGATATTAATAATTGTTAAGTCCTCTTGATTGACTGATCCTCTGAGCATTAAGTAGTGTCCATTCCTATCTTTTTTAATCTTATGTATTTTAAAGTCTATCATGTCAGATATGAGAATAGCTGTTCCTGCCCTTTTTTGTGGGCCATTGGCTTGAATGATAGTTTTCCATCCTTTCACTTTAAGTCTGTGTTTGTCTTGTTGAGTTAGGTGGGTTTCCTGTAGACAACATATTGTTGGGTTGTGTTTTCTGATCCATCTTCCTACTCTGTGTATTTTAATAGGTGAATTCAGGCCATTCACATTTATTGATATTAAAGATTGAAGATATTTTAACGCCATTCTTGTAGAGTTTTAGAGTGTTTTGATATATGTCCTATTTGTGGTGGTCTGGTTGTTTATAGGAGACCTTTCAGAACTTCTTTCAGGGCAGGCTTGGTGATGGTTGCTTCCTTCAACTGTTGCTTGTCTGAGAAGGTTTTGATGCTTCCATCTAGTCTGAATGACAATCTAGCAGGATATAGTATTCTTGGCTGAAAGCCTTTCTCATTGAGCACTGGATAGATATCTTGCCATTCTCTTCTGGCCTGTAGTGTTTGTATGGAGAAGTCTGCTGCTAATCTTATGGGTTTTCCTTTGTAGGTGACTCTTTGTTTTTCTCTTGCAGCCTTGAGGATCCTTTCTTTATCCTTATTCCTTTCCATTCTAAGTATGACATGTCTTGGTGTCTTTAGGCCTGGGTTAATTCTGTTTGGGACCCTCTGGGCTTCTTGAATCTTTATGTCTTTGGTGTTGTCTAGACTAGAGAAATTTTCAGCTATTATGGCCTGGAGAATGCTTTCTTCCTCTCCTTCTCTTTCTTCCTCTGGTAAGCCAATAATGCGTATATTGTTTCTTTTGAAGTCATCCCATAGGACTCTGTTGTTGTTTTCAGCATCTCTTAATCTCTTTTTGACATCTCTTACTTCTTTTTTAGTTGTCTCTAATTCATCCTCAATCTTGCTAATTCTGTCTTCAGCCTCATAGATTCTATTCTCTCTGCCCTCTACTGCTTTCTGGAGTTCATCTCTTTTGTTGCCCTGCTCTGATACTATTTTAGCTTGTTCAACTAGTTGCCTTCTTAGCTCAGAGATTTCAGCTTTCAGCTCTCTAATAACCATGAGATAATTAGAATTTTCTTCCATATTCTCATTTGTTGTTCCTGCATTTCTGATTACAATTTTTTCAAATTCTTTACTCACTCCTGTTATTATTTCCTTAGCTAATGTTTGGATATTGAACTCGTTGTTTTGTGCTTCACCCTCTGGAGGACTTTTAGCTGGACTCTTGTCCTGGTTCGAGTCTCCAATATTTTTTCTTGTTGTTTTCACCATTTTATATATTATGTTATGAGTTCCCTTTATCAGTACTTTTCAAATTATTGATCACTATTGCCTGGATTGACTTGTGTCTAAGTAATTTAATTAAAGGGTTTACCGTGGTGGAAGTTAACAGTTTTTTTTCAATCCCTGAGTTGGAGCTCAGTGGTGTAAAAGCCTCTTTTTTTTCTTCCCTGTAGGCTATGGGTGCCTGAGGGCTTTAAAACTATCAATAGGCTTTTTAGCTTAATCACTGACTCCTGACCAAGAGATAAAGCAGGGTGTGGCAGAGATAATCCAGTGGTTATGCAAAGAGACTTTTCAGCCCCTCAGCTATGCCAAGGAGGTATAGGTCTTCTCCTGAGTTTCCCGGTTAGATCTCTGTCCCCTGGTGTCCCTTCCTGTTGCTGCTCCAGATTCTGAGGGTAGTAGCAATGGAGACTCAGAGTTGCACTTGGTGAGTCTCTGGGGAGTTCTTTCCTCCCTTCAGCTGTCCCCTTGTTGTGGAGCAGACTGGAGGTGGTGTCTCCACTGATAAACTGCTGAATGTTAGCAGTCACTTAATCTCCCCATAGGCCCCTCTCTCCTCTCTGTCACCAGCCACGCGTGTTTGTACTCACGGGTGATTTACTGGGTTCCTGTGGTCATTCTAGTCCTGTCTTGTTTCGGTCCGGGTGGTCTCCTTTGGTATTCCTAGTTGATCCGGGAGAGGAGAGGAGAGGAGAGGAGAGGAGAGGAGAGAAAGCGATCTGCTGCTCGTAGCTCCGCCTCCGGAAGTCGAATCCCAAGGGGTTCTTTTTTAACCAGTAGGTCAATTTGCCTTCCTGGTTTCTTTTGTCATCTATTAAAACTTTAGCTAAACTCAAGTGGTAGCAAGTAAGCAAGGACAATTTGTGTGAGAACATTCAATCTTTTATTTTTGAGTTAATTTTTTTTTTTTTTTTTACAGTAGGGGCCAGGTGGTGGTGCATCTGGTTGAACTTACATTACAATAAGCCCAAGGACCTGGGTTCAAGCTCCTATATGGGGAAAGCTTCACAGGCAGTGAATCAGTGCTGCTAGAAAGAGAGGGGGAGAGAAAGACACCTGCAGACCTGCTGCACTGCATGTGAAGCGATCCCCAGCTCTCTGCAGGTGGGGGCCCAAGGGCTCAAACCCAAATCCTTGTGCAGGGCCTTATGCTTCGCGTGCCATGTGCGCATAACCCACTACGCTACCATCTGGCCCCCTAAAATCTTTAAAACATCATTTGTGATGCTAGTATAATACACCATTGCTTTTCTATATGAGTCACCCAGTTTTGGACTACTCTGGCTCCCAGTTCATTAGAGGAACTTTTGGTACAGTGATTTAAGTTAGCCCGGTGCATTGAAGCTCTGGTAATGACAAAAACAAAAACAAAATCAAAACAAAAACAAAGCAGCAACAACAATAAAACACTTAACAATATACTAATCTCCCCTAAATCTAAATTAGGATTTTGAAGTAAATGTCATGTTTATTTGTCACTAGTTCCTACTTGAAAGCCTAGTATTTTTATCTTAAGGTGTTTTATATTCCCCTTCACAGTGACCTACCCAGGAATTTTGATTTTATTTATTTATTTTTTGAGCACAGCACCACTCAGCTGTGACTATTGGTAGTGCCTAGGATCACACATCAAACCTTGGAGTTTTCAGACTCAAGTCCTATGTGCAACCGGTGTATTATTTCCCTGGCCCACAGGAAGTTTGAAAAGGGCATCATTACTCCAGCAGTTTATAATCCAAATCAGTATTTTCTCTGCTCTAAGATTATAGTATATTATCATAGGTTTGTTTTTTTAAAAAAATATTTTATTTATTTGTTAATGATAAAGATAGGAGGAGAGAGAGAAAGAACCAGACATCTTTCTGGTACATGTGCTACCAGGCATTGAATTCAGGACCTCATGCTTGAGAGTCCAATCTACTGCACCACCTCCTGGACCACAGGTTTTTGTTTTTAACCAGAGCACTGCTCAGCTCTGGTTTATGGTGGTGCAGGGGATTGAACCTGGGACTTGGAAGCCTCAGACATGAGAGTCACTTTGCATAACCATTATGCTCTACTTTCTACCCCAGGTTTGTTTTCTTTAACACCCCCTCTGTTTTTTGTTTTGTTTTTTAACCAGAACACCGCTCAGCTCTAGCTTAAGGTAGTGCGGGGATTGAACCTGGGACTTTGGAGCCTCAGGCACAAGGCTATCTGCATAACCATTATGATATCTACCCTCTGCCCAAGTTTTTATTTTTATTTTATTTTTTAAGTATTTATTCCCTTTTGTTGCCCTTGTTTTATTGTTGTAGTTATTATTGTTGTATAGTAGTTGTTGTTGGATAGGATAGAGAGAAATGGAGAGAGGAGGGGAAGACAGAGAGGGGGAGAGAAAGATAGACACCTGCAGACCTGTTTCTCCCCTGCAGGTGGGGAGCCTGGGGCTTGAATGGGATCCTTACGCCATTCCTTGTGCTTCCACCATGTGTGTTTAACCCTCTGCGTTACCGCCTGATTCTCTATTTTTCCACCACTGTAAACCCTTTAATTAACTTACTTAGACACAAGTCAATCCAGGCAATAGTGATCAATAATTTGAAAAGTACTGATAAAGGGGACTCATAACATAATATATAAAATGGTGAAAACAACAAGAAAAAATATTGGAGAATCGAACCAGGACAAGAGTCCAGCTAAAAGTCCTCTAGGGGGTGAAGCACAAAACAACAAGTTCAACATCCAAACATTAGCTAAGGAAATCATAACAGGAGTGAGTAAAGAATTTGAAAAAATTGTAATCAGAAATGCAGGAACAACATATGAGAATATGGGAGAAAATTCTAATTATCTCATGGTTATTAGAGAGCTGAAAGCTGAAATCACTGAGCTAAGAAGGCAACTAGCTGAACAAGCTAAAACAGTATCAGAGCAGGGCAACAAAATAGATGAACTCCAGAAAGCAGTAGAGGGCAGAGAGAATAGAATCTATGAGGCTGAAGACAGAATTAGCAAGATTGAGGATGAATTAGAGACAACTGAAAAAGAAGTAAGAGATGTCAAAAAGAGATTAAGAGATGCTGAAAACAACAACAGAGTCCTATGGGATGACTTCAAAAGAAACAATATACGCATTATTGGCGTACCAGAGGAAGAAAGAGAAGGAGAGGAAGAAAGCATTCTCTAGGCCATAATACCTGAAAATTTCTCTAGTCTAGACAACACCAAAGACATAAAGATTCAAGAAGTCCAGAGGGTCCCAAACAGAATTAACCCAGACCTAAAGATACCAAGACATGTCATACTTAGAATGGAAAGGAATAAGGATAAAGAAAGGATCCTCAAGGCTGCAAGAGAAAAACAAAGAGTCACCTACAAAGGAAAACCCATAAGATTAGCAGCAGACTTCTCCATACAAACACTACAGGCCAGAAGAGAATGCCAAAATATCTATCGAGTGCTCAGTGAGAAAGGCTTTCAGCCAAGAATACTATATCCTGCTAGACTGTCATTCAGACTAGATGGAAGCATCAAAACCTTCTCAGACAAGCAATAGTTGAAGGAAGCAACCATCACCAAGCCTGCCCTGAAAGAAGTTCTGAAAAGTCTCCTATAAACAACCAGACCACCACAAATAGGACATATATCAAAACACTCTAAAACTCTACAAGAATGGCATTAAAATATCTTCAATCTTTGATATCAATAAATGTCAATGGCCTGAATTCACCTATTAAAAGACACAGAGTAGGAAGATGGATCAGAAAACACAACCCAACAATATGTTGTCTACAGGAAACTCACCTAACTCAACAAGACAAACACAGACTTAAAGTGAAAGGATGGAAAACTATCATACAAGCCAATGGCCCACAAAAAAGGGCAGGAACAGCTATTCTCATATCTAACATGATAGACTTTAAAATAGATAAGATTAAAAAAATAGGAATGGACACTACTTAATGCTCAGAGGATCAGTCAATCAAGAGGACTTAACAATTATTAACATCTATGCACCCAATGAGAAGCCATCTAAATACATCAAACTTATACTGAAAGAGCTATGGCAATGTATTAACAGTAACACAATCATAGTAGGGGACTTCAACACCCCACTCTCTCAACTTGACAGATCATCCAGGCAGAAAATCAGTAAAGACATAAGGGAGCTAAATGAAGAGATAGATAAACTAGAACTATTAGACATTTTCAGAGTCATTCATCCCAAGAAACTGGAATACACATTTTACTCAAATCCACATGTGTCATTCTCAAGGATAGACCATATGTTAGGCCACAAAGACAGCATCAGCCAATTCAAGAGCATTGAAATCATCCCAAGCATCTTTTCAGACCACAGTGGAATCAAACTAACACTTAACAATCAACAAAAGATTAGCAACAGTCTCAAAATGAGGAAGCTCAACAGTACACTTCTTAACAACTTCTGGGTCAAAGAGGAAATCAAGGAAGAAATCAAAATGTTTGGAGAGTTCAATGAAAATGAAGACACAAGCTGTCAAAATATTTGGGACACAGCTAAAGCTGTCCTAAGAGGGAAGTTCATAGCTATACAAGTACACATTAGGAAACAAGAAAAAGCACAAATAAACAGCCTGATTGCACATCTTAAAGACCTAGAAGAAGAACAACAAAGGAATCCTAAAGCAACCAGAAGGACAGAAATCACTAAAGTTAGGGCAGAAATAAATAACATTGAGAATAGGAAAACCATACAAAAGATCAACGAAAGTAAATGTTGGTTCTTCGAAAGAGTAAACAAAATCGACAAACCTTTAGCCAGACTCACAAAACAAAAAAGGGAGAATACCCTAATAAATCGGATTATAAATGAATGAGGAGATATCACAACAGACACCGCAGAAATTCAACATATCATGCGAGGCTTCTATGAACAACTATATGCCACCAAGCTAGAGAACCTGGAAGAAATGGACGATTTCCTAGATACCTACCAACTTCCAAAACTAAGTCAAGAGGAAGTGGATAACATGAATAGGCCCATCACAGCTAATGAAATTGAAACAGTTATCAAAAACCTTCCCAAGAATAAAAGTCCTGGACCAGATGGTTTTACAAATGAATTCTACAAAACCTTCAAAGAAGAACTAATGCCTCTACTTTTAAAAGTCTTCCAGAAGAGTGAAGACACTGGAATACTCCCTGCCAGCTTCTATGAAGCCAACATCACTTTGATACCAAAAGCAGACAGGGACACAACCAAAAAAAAAAAAAAAAACTACAAACCAATATCTCTGATGAACATAGATGTGAAAATATTGAACAAAATTCTAGCTAACTGGATACAGCAGTGTATCAAAAAGATTGTTCATCATGACCAAGTGGGGTTTATTCCAGGCATGCAAGGTTGGTTTAATATATGTAAATCAATATGATCTACCACATCAACAAAAGCAAGACCAAAAACCACATGGTCATATTAATAGATGCAGAGAAAGCCTTTGACAAAATACAACATCCCTTTATGATCAAAACACTACAAAAAATGAGAATAGATGGAAAATTCCTGAAGATAGTGGAGTCTGTATATAGCAAATCTACAGCCAACATCATACTCAGTGGTGAAAAGCTAGAAGCATTTCCCCTCAGATCAGGTACTAGACAGGGCTGCCCACTATCACCATTACTATTCAACATAGTGTTGGAAGTTCTTGCCATAGCAATCAGGCAGGAGCAAGGAATTAAAGGCATACAGATTGGAAGAGAAGAAGTCAAACTCTCCTTATTTGCAGATGACATGATAGTATACATGGAAAAACCTAAGGAATCCAGCAAGAAGCTTTTGGAAATCATCAGGCAATACAGTAAGGTGTCCGGCTATAGAATTAACATTCAAAAGTCAGAGGCATTCCTCTACGTAAACACTAAGTTAGAAGAAATTGAAATCCAGAAATAAATTCCTTTTACTATAGCAACAAAAACAATAAAATATCTAGGAGTCAACCTAACCAAAGAAGTGAAAGACTTGTATACTGAAAATTATGAGTCACTACTCAAGGAAATAGAAAAAGACACAAAGAAGTGGTAAGATATTCCATGTTCATGGGTTGGAAGAATTAACATCATCAAAATGAATATATTACCCAGAGCCATCTACAAATTTAATGCTATCCCCATCAAGATCCCAAGCACATTTTTTAGGAGAATAGAAAAAATGCTACAAATGTTTATCTGGAACCAGAAAAGACCTAGAATTGCCAAAACAATCGTGAGAAAAAAGAACAGAACCGGAGGCATCACACTCCCAGATCTCAAACTGTATTATAGGGCCATTGTCATCAAAACTGCTTGGTACTGGAACATGAACAGACACACTGACCAGTGGAATAGAATTGAGAGCCCAGAAATGAGGCCCCATACCTATGGACATTACATGGGGAAAGCAGAGTCTCTTCAACAAATGGTGTTGGAAACAATGGGTTGAAATATGCAGAAGAATGAAACTGAATCACTGTATTTCACCAAATACAAAAGTAAATTCCAAGTGGATCAAGGACTTGGATGTTAGACCACAAACTATCAGATACTTAGAGGAAAATATTGGCAGAACTCTTTTCCGCATAAATTTTAAAGACAACTTCAATGAAACGAGTCCAATTACAAAGAAGACTAAGGCAAATATAAACCTATGGGACTACATCAAATTAAAAAGTTTCTTCACAGCAAAAGAAACCACTACCCAAACCAAGAGACCCCTCACAGAATGGGAGAAGATCTTTACATGCCATACATCAGATAAGAGTTTAATAACCAACATATATAAACAGCTTGCCAGACTCAACAACAAGACAACAAATAACCCCATCCAAAAATGGGGGGAGTACATGGACAGAATATTCACCACAGAAGAGATCCAAAAGGCCAAGAAACACATGAAAAAATGCTCCAAGTCTCTGATTGTCAGAGAAATGCAAATCAAGACAACAATGAGATATCACTTCACTCCTGTGAGAATGTCATACATCAGAAAAGGTAACAGCAGCAAATGCTGGAGAGGGTGTGGGGTCAAAGGAACCCTCCTACACTGCTGGTTGGAATGTCAATTGGTCCTCTGTGGATAACAGTCTGGAGAACCTCTGTGGAGAACAGTCTGGAGAACTCTCAGAAGGCTAGAAATGGACCTACCCTATGACCCTGTAATTCCTCTCCTGGGGATATATCCTTAGGAACCCAACACATCCATCCAAAAAGATCTGTGTACACATATTTTCTTGGCAGCACAATTTGTAATAGCCAAAACCTGGAAGCAACCCAGGTATCCAACAACAGATGAGTGGCTGAGCAAATTGTGGTATATATACACAATGGAATACTACTCAGCTGTTAAAAATGGTGACTTCACTGTTTTCAGCCGACCTTGGATGGACCTTGAGTGAAATAAGTCAGAAACAAAAGGATGAATGTGGGATGATCTCACTCTCAGACTGAAGTTTAAAAACAAGATTAGAAAAGAAAACACAAGTCGAACCTGAAATGGAATTGGCATATTGCACCAAAGTAAAAGACTCTGGGGTGGGTGGGTGGGTGGGGAGAATACAGGTCCATGAAGGATGATGAATGACATAGTTGTGGTTGTATTGTTAAATGGGAATCCGGGGAATGTTATGCATGTACAAACTATTGTATTTACCGTTGAATGTAAAACATTAATTCCCCAATAAAGAAATAAATTATAAAAAAAAACAATGAAAAACAACAAGGGCAACAAAACGGAAAAGAAACAAACAAAAAAAAGATTTTATATATTTATTCCTGAGAAATGATAGGAGAGAGAAAGAACCAGACACCACTGTGGTACATGTGCTGCTGAGGATTGAACTCAGGACCTCATGCTTGAGAGTCTAGTCCCTTAGCCACAGCACCACCTCCCAGACCACTCCAGAGTCTTTTACTTTGGTGCAATACGCCAACTCCAGTTCAGGTTCTACTTGTGTTTTCTCTTCTGACCTTGTTTTTCAACTTCTGCCTTAGAGTGAGATCATCCTGTATTCATCCTTCTGTTTCTGACTTAGTTCACTTAATATGACTTTTTCAAGTTCCATTCAAGATCGATTGAAAACAGTGAAGTCACCATTTTTAATAGCTGAGTAGTATTCCATTGTGAATATATACCACAACTTGGCTCAGCCACTCATCTGTTGTTGGACACCTGGGTTGCTTCCAGGATTTGGCTGTTACAAACTGTGCTGCTAAGAACATAGGTATACACAAATCTTTTTGGGTGGGTGTGTTGGGTTATAGTATATTAAAAATAAAAGATATTATATATGTACAAACTACTGTATTTTACTTCCGATAAACCATTAATCCCCTAATAAAAATTTGGGGAAAAAAAAAGACAATTGGGCTAGAAAGAGCTTCCTGGATATAGTGTCTGTCTTGCATGGCACAACTTCAAGGGGGATATTATGGCACTGGGGCACTGGAGGGAACTCTGGTGCTTTGATCTCCCTCTCTCCCTCTCTCCCTCTCTCCCTCCCTCCCCCTCTCTCTCTCTCTTTCTCTCTCTCTGAATGAAAAGTGGTCTAAAGTGATGAAACTGCATGTGTGAGATCTTGGCAATATTAGTGGCTATGAGAATTAAATGAGAAAATTCGAGTGGTCTCTGACACAGAGTACTCTCACTAAAAGTAGATTGCCCTTAAACCTCCTTTTCTCTCGGAAGTAATCTCAGCTCTTTCCTATTAATGAATTATGAAATTCAGTTGAAAAAGAAAGGCAAATTTTATATGTGAACTATCTCAGAGTTATGCTGACGACAGCAACACTTCTGATGAAGAGACAGATAGCATCATGGTACAGGTTATATGGGTTATATGGTAGGTAGTTAAAACCAGTTCCTTTCCTGCTTTCTGACACAATAAGCAAAACCTGACTGGGCAAACATAGCCCTATTTATTGGATCACTTATTATTAATGTTAAACTAGCTCTGTGCTGACTTCTCCTGTTCTTTTTGAAATTTCACTGTTGTCATTTAAAATCTGACAGCCCTTCAAAAGCTCCCCGGAGTGCTTAATGGTTTCAGTCATCCTTCAGAATATTTCAAGCGTTATTTTCCAAAGTGGTTTCCCTCTAACAATATGTTCCAAGTCATGCATGCAGGGCAAAATTGCTTACAGTTTCATATTTAGGATTGGAAGTTTGTTCAGTTTTCCTGGCAGTCCACTTTTGGGGTTTGTGGTCAATACAATACAAAACAGATGTTAACCAAAGCATGAAAAATAATTTAAAATAAAGGTATGAAAAGACAAATCTGTGGGACATTTTTTCAATTCCACAGTGATTTACTGTAAGCAAAAAGTTAATTGGCTTGGTTTGAACTGTGTACAGGGCTATCTTACACTGTAAATGCCTCTTATAAAGTCAATACAAAATAAGAACATAGTTAACCTTTATTGATAGAATTGGATTTTAAGGGAGTCGGGTGGTAGTGCAGCTTGTGAAGTGACGCTCCTGCAGGTGGGAAGCCGGGGGTTCAAACCGGTATCCTTAAGTTCGAACCTGGATCCTTGTGCTGGTGCTTTGTGCCACCTGCGCTTAACCCGCTGTGCTACCACCTGGCTCTTGGGACCAGAATTCTTTTTTTTTTTTTAAAATAATTTATTTCTTTATTGGGGAATTAATGTTTTACATTCAACAGTAAATACAATAGTTTGTACATGCATAACATTCCCCAGTTTCCCATTTAACAATATAACCCCTACTATGTCATTTATCGTCCTTCATGGACCTGTATTCTCCCCACCCACCCATCCCAGAGTCTTTTACTTGGGGGCAATATGCCAATTCCATTTCAGGTTCTACTTGTGTTTTCTTTTCTGGTCTTGTTTTTCAACTTCTGCCTGAGAGTGAGATCATCCCATATTCATCCTTCTGTTTCTGACTTATTTCACTCAACATGAATTTTTCAAGGTCCATCCAAGATCAGCTGAAAACAGTGAAGTCACCATTTTTTATAGCTGAGTAATATATATATATATATATATATATATATTACTATATATATATACTACATATATATATACTATATATATATACACTACTATATATATATAATATATATATATATATATATATATATATATATATATATATATATATATACCACAACTTGCTCAGCCACTCATCTGTTGTTGGATACCTGGGTTGCTTCCAGGTTTTGGCTATTACAAATTGTGCTGCCAAGAACATATGTGTACACAAATCTTTTTGGATGGATTTGTTGGGTTCCTTAGGATATATCCCCAGGAAAGGAATTGCAGGGTCATAGGGTAGGTCCATTTCTAGCCTTCTGAGAGTTCTCCAGACTGTTCTCCACAGAGGTTGGACCAATTGACATTCCCACCAGCAGTGCAGGAGGGTTCCTTTGACCCCACACCCTCTCCAGCATTTGCTGCTGTTACCTTTTCTGATGTATGTATGACATTCTCATAGGAGTGAAGTGATATCTCATTGTTGTCTTTATTTGCATTTCTCTAACAATCAGAGACTTGGAGCATTTTTTCATGTGTTTCTTGGCCTTTTGGATCTCTTCTGTGGTGAATATTTTGCCCATGTCCTCCCCCCCATTTTTGGATGGGGTTGTTTGTTGTCTTGTTGAGATTTGCAAGTTGTTTATATAGTCTGGTTATTAGCCTCTTATCTGATGCATGGCATGTAGAGATCTTCTCCCATTCTGTGAGGGGTCTCTTGGTTTGGGCAGTAGTTTCTCTAGCTGTGCAGAAGCTTTTTAATTTGATGTAGTCCCATAGGTTTATACTTGCCTTAGTCTTCCTTATAATTGGATTCGTTTCATTGAAGTTGTCTTTAAAATTTATGTGGAAAAGAGTTCTGCCAATATTTTCCTCTAAGTATCTGATAGTTTGTGGTCTAATATCCAAGTCCTTGATCTACTTGGAATTTACTTTTGTATTTGGTGAAATATAGTGTTTCAGTTTCATTCTTCTCATGTTTCAACCCATTGTTTCCAACACCATTTGTTGAAGAGACTCTGCTTTCCCCATTGAATAGTCTGGGCACCTTTCTCAAAGATTAGATGTCCATGGGTGTGGGGGCTTACTCTGGGCTCTCAGTTCTATTCCACTGGTCATTATGTCTATTCATGTTCCCGTACCAAGCAGTTTTGATGACAGTGGTCCTATAATACAATTTGAGATCTGGAAGTGTGATGCCTCAGGTTCTGTTCTTTTTTCTCAAAATTGTTTTGGCAATTCTAGGTCTTTTCTGGCTTTAGATAAACATTTGTTGCATCTGTTCTATTCTCCTAAAAAATGTGGTTGGGATCTTGATGGAGATAGCATTAAATTTGTAGATGGCTCTGGGTAGTATATTCATTTTGATTATGTTAATTCTTCCAACCCATGAACATGGAATATCTTTCCACTTCTTTGTGTCTTTTTCTATTTCCTTGAATAGTGACTCATAACTTTCAGTATACAAGTCTTTCACTTTGATTAGGTTTATTCTTAGATATTTTATTGTTTTTGTTGCTATAGTAAAAGGAATTGATTACTGGATTTCATGTTCTTCTAATTTAGTGTTTGTATAGAGGAATGCCACTGACTTTTGAATGTTAATTTTGTAGCCTGACATCATACTGTATTGCCTGATGATATCCAAAAGCTTCGTGCTGGATTCCTTAGGCTTTTCTATGTATATTATCATGTCATCTGCAAATAAGGAGAGTTTGACTTCTTCTCTTCCAATCTGTATGCCTTTAATTCCTTGCTCCTGCCTGATTGCTATGGCAAGAACTTCCAACACTATGTTGAATAGTAATGGTGATAGTGGGCAGCCCTGTCTAGTACCTGATCTGAGGGGAAATGCTTCTAGCTTTTCACCATTGAGTATGATGTTGGCTGTAGGTTTGCTATATATAGACTCCACTATCTTCAGGAATTTTCCATCTATTACCTTTTTTTGTAGTGTTTTGATCATAAAGGGATGTTGTATTTTGTCAAAGGCTTTTTCTGTATCCATTGATATGACCATGTGGTTTTTAATCTTGCTTTTGTTGATGTGGTCGATCACGTTGATTGATTTATGTATATTAAACCAACCTTGCATGCCTGGGATAAACTCCACTTGGTCATGATGAACAATCTTTTTAATATACTGCTATATCCGGTTGGCTAGAATTTTGTTCAATATTTTCGCATCTATGTTCATCAGAGATATTGGTCTGTAGTTTTCTTTTTTGGTTGTGTCCCTGTCTGCTTTTGGTATCTAAGTGATGTTAGCTTCATAGAATCTGGCAGGGAGTATTCCAGTGTCTTCAATCTGCTGGATGATTTTTAAAAGTAGAGGTATTATTTCTTTGAAGATTTTGTAGAATTCATTTGTAAAACTATCTGGTCTAGGACTTTCATTTTTGGGGAGATTTAACAAAAATTTATTTTATTTATTTATTCCCTTTTGTTGCCCTTGTTGTTTTATTGTTGTAGTTATTATTGTTGTTGTTGTCGTTGTTGGATAGGACAGAGAGAATTGGAGAGAGGAGGGCAAGAGAAGGGGAGAGAGATAGACACCTGCAGACCTGCTTCACTGCCTGTGAAGCGACTCCCCTGCAGGTGGGGAGCCGGGGTTCGAACCGGGATACTTATGCCGGTCCTTGTGCTTTGCGCCACCTGCGCTTAATCTGCTGCGTTACAGCCCAACTCCCTTGGGGAGATTTTTGATAACTGTTCAATTTCTTCAGCTGTGATGGGCCTGTTCATATCATCTAGTTCCTCTTTACTTAGTTTTGGAAGTTGGTAGGTATCTAGGAAATCGTCCATTTCTTCCCGGTTCTCTAGCTTGGTGGCATGTAGTTGTTCATAGACGCCTCACATGATATGTTTAATTTCTGTGGTGTCTATTGTGATAGCTCCTCTTTCATTTAGTATCCAATTTATTTGGGTCTTCTCCCTTTTTTGTTTTGTGAGTTTAGCTAAACGTTTGTCGATTTTGTTCACTTTTTCAAAGAAGCAACATTTACTTTCATTGATCTTTTGCACGGTTTTCTTATTTTCAATGTTATTGATTTCTGCCCTAACTTTAGTGGTTTCTGTCCTTTTGGTTGCTTTAGGGTTCCTTTGTTGTTCTTCTTCTAGGTCTTTAAGATGTGCAATCAGGCTGTTTATTTGTGCTTTTTCTTGTTTCCTAACGTGTACTTGTATGGCTATGAACTTCTCTCTCAGTACTGCCTTAGCTGTGTCCTAAATATTTTGATAGCTTGTGTCTTTATTTTCACTGAACTCTTGAAACATTTTGATTTCTTCCTTGATTTCCTCTTTGACCCAGTAGTTGTTACGGAGTGTACTGTTGAGCTTCCACATTTTGGGACGATTACTAATCTTTTGTTGATTGTTAAGTGTTAATTTAATTGCTCTGTAGTCTGAGAATATGCTTGGGATGATTTCAATGCTCTTGAATTAGCTGATGTTGTCTTTGTGGCCCTACATATGGTCTATCCTTGAGAATGACCCATGTGGACTTGAGTAAAATGTGTATTCCAGTTTCTTGGGATGAATGACTCTGAAAATATCCAGTAGTTCTAGTTTATCTATGTCCTCATTTAGTTCCCTTATGTCTTTATTGATTTTCTCCTTGGATGATCTGTCAGGTTAAGAGAGTGAGGTGTTGAAGTCCCCTACTATGACTGTGTTGCTGTTAATATATTGCTGTAGCTCTTTTAGTCAATGTTTGATGCATTTAGGTAGCTTCTCATTGGGTACATTGATGTTAATAATTGTTTCAGCTCTCTAATAATTATTAAGTCCTCTTAATTGACTTGTCCTCTGAGCATTAAGTAATTTCCATCCCTATCTTTTTTAATCTTATCTATTTTAAAGTCTGTTGTGTCAGATATGAGAATAGCTGTTCCTGCCCTTTTTTGTGGGCCATTGGCCTATATGATAGTTTTCCATCCTTTCACTTTGAGTCTGTGTTTGTCTTTTTGAGTTAGGTGGGTTTCCTGTAGACAGCATTGTTGTATGCTTTACATTAGGTTGTTCTAGCTCTCCCCCTGCCAAGAAAATTGGATCAGTCCTGCTAGTTTCACGGGCCCGCTTGGCCCCGCCTCAAGGAACCCCGAGAGGGTTCCAGAGTTGCAGAGTTCGAGAGTGCTTGGCGCCGTCTCGGGGGAAAGAGGCAGCAGAGTTCTGTTTGGTGATTAGTTTGTCTTAGTTTATGAATCGTTGTTCCTGAATAAAGAAATACAGCTTCCCTGCCCAGCCGTATGTCTCTGGTCGTCTCTGTTACCCGCCCATGAAGCTAGCCCGGCCAGCTGGAGCCTCCGAATTTTAACAACAAATGGCGCCCACGTGGACCTGACCTGCGCATCTCTCAGATAAGTGAGGACAATTTGGCTACCTATGTACTATGGCCTTCTCTTCTGCTTGTGAAGAGATCTCCAAAGGCCTCTGCTCTTTCTTCATGAGACTGTTTTGCTATTTCTGGAACATTTATCTCTGGACCACTCTGGTTTCCACGCGCTCGGGCGCACTCAAAACAGCCAGATGAGTCGGGAAGAGCTAGCGGGCAAGAGGCGAGGCACGGAGTTGCCTTTTCCACCTGGTGGAACAGCCAGCCAGCCGGCTGTGCCCAGCCAACCCCACGCACCGCGCCCGCAGCCCCGCAGCCCGCAGGAGGCTGACGCCACCACACAGGAGCCCGATGCCAACACGCAAGTGCCCAATGCCACCACACAGGAGCCCGATGCCAACACATTGGATCCCGATGCCAACACACTGGAACCCGATGCCAACACGCTGGAGCCTGATGCCAACACGCAGGAGCCCGATGCCACCACACAGGAGCCCAATGCCAGCACGCAGGCCAGCCCACATGAGCTGGCTCTCCACCGCATGGTGCAGGGCACTGGATGCATGATCCCTCCACGCTGCTCGGCCACTGCAAACAGGGCAGCAGACGTGGCAGGGCCATGGGGCAGGGCCGCGGCAGCCTATCATGGCCACCACCCCTGGGCACCTCGGCTTGCGCCTTCTACAAGCCTGGCCCGCCCGCCCTCGTGCTATGAATTCTGGAACGATCCCGGACCTCCCGGACCCCCCGGGCTCCCTGCCGAAACTGGACACACTGGCCAAACTGGACACACTGGCCGAGATCTCCAGCTGCCAGTCCGGTCTGAAGGCAGACAAGCTAGAGTATGCAGAGATTCGTGCAGAGATTGCAACCTGCAGTTCCTAGAAGTGAAGCTGCCCAAGAGACCACCACTGGACAACGCACCCCCCCAACAACTAAGACAGTACATATCTAAATTCGTGTTTGAAATGACATGTCTTCGTAACAAAGGTTTCTCTCCTTGTGCATTAATGACCATGTTTATGTGTATGTTTAAAGTTTGGTAAACAGTAACTTTAAGGCTAAATTCTTACTAGTGAAAGTTAATTGAAAAAGGTTTTCAATGTAATTCTCATAAAGATAAAATTAACTTACATTTAAAGTCTGAGGTAAAAATTAGTTAACAATCAATATATTTTAACTAAGTTGGTCTAAACAAAAGGTTAAATAGACTTGATATGTAAAACTCTCCATTACCTTCTCTATTAGAATTGGTAGATTACACAATGGCTATGCTAATTATTCTTATGCCTGAGGTTTCCTTTCCTGCGCACACCTAGGGTGTGTCTCCATCTTGAATGGGTGTAACAAAAGGTTAAAAAGACGTTGTTGATATGTAAAAGTCTCAAATTCCTTCTCTATTAGAAATTTTAGATTGTGCTGTGGTTATGCTAACAACAAGTTTTGTTTCATAGTAAGTAAATTGCAGCCAGCTGCCTTTGGGACTCTAGGCCGTTCCCCACCCCAATGCAAATGCCTGTCGAAGCAAGTACGCCCCCCAGAGGCAAGAAATGTTTTTTTTTAAGCTGATAAAGTTTTGCCCACAGAGGCAAAAAATGGCCGGCCCCCTCAGGCCTTCCCTTGGCAGCACACTGGTTCTTGTTACTTGCTTATATGTTTCTCCATGTTTGTGCCAGTTTCTTTTTTAAAAAATGCCTGTATGATATAGGTTTCTGTTCACCCCACACCCCTGATATTGTGGTAATTTAGTTGAAAAGGGGGAATTGTTGTATGCTTTACATTGGGTTGTTCTAGCTCTCCCCCTGCCAAGAAAATTGGATCAGTCCTGCTAGTTTTGCGGGTCCGCTTGGCCCCGCCCCAAGGAACCCCGAGAGGGTTCCAGAGTTCCAGAGTTCGAGAGTGCTTGGCGCCGTCACGGGGGAAAGAGGCAGCAGAGTTCTGTTTGGTGATTAGTTTGGTTTAGTTTATGAATCGTTGTTCCTGAATAAAGAAATACAGCTTCCCTGCCCAGCCGTATGTCTCTGGTCGTCTCTGTTACCCGCCCGTGAAGCTAGCCCGGCCAGCTGGAGCCACCGAATTTTAACAACACAGCATATTGTTGGGTTGTGTTTTCTGACCCATCTTCCAACTCTGTGTCTTTTTTAATAGGTGAATTCAGGCCATTGACATTTATTGATATCAAAGATTGAAGATATTGTAATGCCATTCTTGTAGAGTTTTAGAGTGTTCTGATATATGGCCTATTTATGGTGGTCTGGCCGTTTATAGGAGACCTTTCAGAACTTCTTTCAGGGCAGGCTTGGTGATAGTTGATTCCTTCGACTGTTGTCTGAGAAGGTTTTGATGCCTCCATCTTGTCTGAATGACAGTCTAGCAGGATACATTATTCTTGGTTGAAAGCCTTTCTCATTGAGCACTGGATAGATATCTTGCCATTCTCTTCTGGCCTGTAGTGTTTGTCTGGAGAAGTCTGCTGCTAATCTTATGGGTTTTCCTCTGTAATAAATAAATAAATTCTTAAAAAAATTTCTGGTGGTCTATGGAGATAACATAATGATTATGCAAAAAAACTCTCATGGCTAAGGTTCCAAGGTCCCAGGTTTAATCTCCTCCACCATTATAAACCATATACAGCTGAGCTGTATTCTGGTATAAAAAATAGAAAAAAAAACTGATCATAATAAAGGATGAAAAAAACCCCTGTAATTGTGATGTGATGGCTATTAGCTAAATTATTATGTTAATCATTTCAGTACATGTATCAAATCACTATTTTGTGTACTTTAACATGTCAGATATAAATCTGTCAAAAAAGGAGGCCAGGCAGTGGCACATCTGGATAAACGTATATAGTACAGTGAGCAAGGACCCAAGTTCAAGCCCCAGGTCCCTGCCTGTAGGGGGAAATCTTCAGAATGATGAAGCAGGGCTGCTGGTGTCTCTCTGTCTTTTTCCTTCTCTATCTTCCCTTCCCTCTCTTAATTTCTCTGTTTCTATCCAATAATAAATAAATAACATATTTTTAAAAACCTGCAAAAAATTTCTTGTAAAGTGTTAATGGCTACTATTTCTATTAAAGGTATTAATAAAAGGGCAACGGAAATAGCATAAGGCTTATGTAAAAGGCTTTCATGCCTGAGGCTCTGAGGTATTCTACTCCACCAAGGATGGTATTATTATCTAGGTTTGCAAACTCATGTGTGCAAAGAATATAGGTTTATTTTTACATAGCTGAAATAAGTTTCCATTATTAATGCTCCGTCTATCTGTTGGTGGAATAGGCTCAGTCTTTTTTTTAAATGTCTTTATTAGGGGATTAATGTTTTACAGTCAGTAAATACAATAGTTTGTACATGCATAACATTTCACAGTTTTCCACATAACAATTCAACCCCCACTAGGTCCTCTGTCATCCTTTTCCAGGACCTGTAGTCTCCCCGTTCCCTCCCACCCCCCAGTCTTTTACTTTGGTGCAATACAACAACTCCAGTTCAGGTTCTACTTGTGTTTTCTCTTCTAACCTTGCCTTTCAACTTCTGCCTGAGAGTGAGATCATCCCATATTCATCCTTCTGTTTCTGATTTATTTTGCTTAACATTTCTTCAAGCTCCATCCAAGATGGGCTGAAGACGGTGAAGTCACCATTTTTAATAGCTGAGTAGTATTCTGTTGTGTATATATACCACAACTTGCTCAGCCACTCATCTGTTTGTTGTTGGACACCTGGGTTGCTTAGACTCAGTCTTTTCAATGTTTCCTGCTTCCCAGATTTTTCCTTTTTCTCTGTGTATTGCTGAATTGAAGGAGGGGGAAGAACATGTGACCTTGCTGCCTATCCTTGCTGGCAGTTGCTAGAATTTAATTTTCTTGTCTGGAGTTGGCCGTCAAGGCTATTATTTGTTACTCATCTTAACTGCAGTGTTTCTTTAGGCATCCCAGCTCCCTCTTACATGAGTGTCAAACACACTTCATGGGTTTACAGAAGACAGTCCCCTAGTTAGGAAACCAGCTTCTCTCTAAGTCACTGATTGTCAGAGAAATGCAAATAAAGAAGACAACAACGAGTTCCCACTTCACTCCTATGAAAATATAATACATCAGAAAAGGTAGCAGCAACAAATGCTGGAGAGGCTGTGGGTACAAAGAAACTCTCCTGCACTGCTCGTGGAAATATCAATTGGTCCAGCCCCTGTAGAGAGCAGTCTGGAGAACTCTCAGAAGGCTAGAAATGAACCTATCCTATGATCCTGCAATTCCTCTCCTGGGGTTATATCCTAAGGAACCCAACACACCCATCCAAAAAGATTTATGTATACCCATATTCATAGCAGCACAATTTGTAATAGCCAAAACCTGGAAGCAACCCAGATCTCTCTCTCTCTCTCTGCGTCTCTTTACTTCTTCTAAAAATAAAGAAGGTAGAAGAACAATTTGTAATAGCCCAAACTTGGAAGCAACCCAGGTGTCCAACAACAAATGAGTGGCTGAGTAAGTTGTGGTATATATACACAATGGACTATTACTCAGCTACCAGAAATGATGAATTCACTTTCTTCACCTCATCTTGGATGAAGCTTGAATGAATCATGTTAAGTGAAATAAGTAAGAAAGAGAAGGATGAATATGGGATGATCTCACTCATGGATAAAAGTTGAAAAATAAGAACAGAAGGGAAACTAGTGGTTCGGGAGGTGGCACAGTAGATAAAGCATCAGACTCGCAAGCATGAGGTCCTGAGTTCAACCCCTGGCAGCACATGTACCAGGGTGATGCCTGGTTCTTTCTCTCTCTCCTCCTAGGTTTCTCATTAATAAATAAATAAAATATTTTAAAAAAAAAGAAGGGAAACTAAGCAGAACTTGGGGCTGGGTTTGGTGTATTATGCCAAAGTAAAAGACTCTGGGGTAGGGGGAAATGTTTAGCTCCTGGAACATGATAGTAGAGGAGGAACTAGAGGGGGCTGAATTGTTATGTTGAAAACTGAGAAATGTTAAACATGTAAAATCTATTTTACTGTTGATTGTATACCATTAATTCCCTCCAATTAAAAAAAAAGAGAGATGGAGAGAAAGGTTAACTCAGAAAAAACTCTGTAAGGGACAGCAGAAAGATTGGACAGTATTGGTTATTTTCCTCTTTTAGAATTTGAATAACCAGTATTAAATTTTAGCATCCTAACTTACACAGATAAAGAGCACTGTGAAGTAGTAATTTTGACTATGAACTTATTTCTGAATAGGGTTCTGTGATTTTTTTCTTCACCCATGTACAGATTCTTAGGAGGAAATGTTTCCAAGGGGTATAGTAAGAAGAATAGCCAAGATAATCATGAAATACCTTCTATAAATTGAGCTACTAATATAACTTTTTTTTTTTTTTTTTTTTTACCAGAACACTATTCAGTTCTGGCTTATGATGGTGGGGGGGTTGTTGAACCTGGTACTTTGGAGCCTCAGGCATGAGTGTCTGTTTGCATAACCATTATGCTATCTACCCTCTGCCCTAAAATAATCATTTTTGTAGATGTTGATGATGGTGTTCTTTTTCTCAGCCTGCCTGTGCACTTTTAGTTTGCAGAGATTTAATTGCCAGGGAGAACAAAAAAAAAGGGGGGGTTAATTTGGTAGATTAATGAAAGTGGGGAGGAAGAAGGGGTTGTGAGGGAGTTGGGAGCTCACTGTCATAGGGTGCTGGGAGGTGACAATTTGGTGGAGGGTGTGGTGTGCTGACACCTATCTTGGGAGATGTTCAAATAATATTCTTATCTTTAGTTACTCATTCACTAGATAAATGTTTTAAGCTCCTGAGAGAAGGCAGATGATTCTGTTATATACTGTTTATATTTGCAACAAAAAAAAGGATGAAATAAAGTGTGACACAATCCCTAATTTCAGATGTTATCTTTTTATTAGCTGTGGAAGGACAAAAGAAGTGTTTGAAAGCCACCTATCATGGCTAAATTTATTTATTTATTTTTTCCTCAATTCTTAGGTATTTATGAGTCAGAGTGGCCTTTGTTTATGGCACAGGACCTCAACTTATTTCATAAATTTATCTCTTTGGAAAAATGTTTCTCAAGTTCTTTAGCAAAGTATGACTGAACTTGGAGAACACAGTCTACACTTAAGTTGGAGACTTCACACCGTCTTGAAAGGAAAAAAAATGCTTACCTTAGCATTACTGAGTTAATGTATAGTTGGTACATAGTTTTCAGTATGAACTGCTGAGTTACTGAGAGTGAATGATTGAACATAATCACTTATGAAGTGTTAAGATAAAGTACAATGTCTTGAGTAATTTTTCAGGTATAGTCAGTTCTTTTAAAGAGATAAATAACTCACTAATTATTGTATCTGTTGTTTTTGGAAATCAGCTTCTCTTACTGTTTCTTTTTCAGGGGACATATATGAAAAGTTTAGAAGCTTTGATGCATGAGTAGACAAGGTAAGTATTCAAATAGACTCTTCAGTATCATTGTTACATTTGAATCGAATGGCTTGTTATTAAACTAGTTAAGTAACTTTAAGAAAGAGGAAAGTACTGGCTGTGTTAATATTTGTATAACTTGGTGGAGGGTGATGTGTACTGACACCTATCTTGGGGAAATGTGGCAATGTACTCTTTTTTTTTTAAATAATTTATTTCTTTATTGGGGAATTAATGTTTTACATTCAACAGTAAATACAATAGTTTGTACATTGGCAATGTACTCTTATGACCACAACAAGCTTGTGAATCAGTAGTCCCTTAATAAAGTGATACTAGGGCAGGAGAGGTAGCATAATGGCTATGCAAAAAAAGACTTTCATGCCTGAGGTACCAAAGGTCCAAAGTTCAGCACCACCATAACCTAGAGCTGAGTAGTGCTCTGGTTAAAAAAAAAAAGAAATTGGAATTTGTATCTAACATTAGTACGAGTTTTTAATATTTGCAATCTGATTTCAGCCTCACAACTATCCCGTGAAAGAGATTCATACCTACTTCACTACCTGGGGAACTGAAGCACAGAACTGTAAGGCTTTCTTCTGTAGATGTCACTTGTTTGAATAAGATAATATGAAAGAATAGGATAATATGAAAGAAAAAGTGCTTCTTTCTTTCTTCTTTTCTCCTAAAGCTCATTCATTATTATTATAATATTTATTTATTTTCCTCCAGGGTTTTTGCTGGGCTCAGTGCCTGCACCATGAATCCACTGCTCCTGGAGGCCCTTTTTTCCCCCTTTCGTTGTAGCCTCGTTGTGGTTATTATTATTGCCATTGTTGATGTCGTTCGTTGTTGGATAGGACAGAGAGAAATGGAGAGAGGAGGAGAAGACAGAGAAGGGGAGAGAAAGATAGACACCTGCAGACCTGCTCCACCGCCTGTAAAGCGACTCCTCTGCAGGTGGGGAGCCGGATCCTTATGCGGGTCCTTGAGCTTTGCGCCACATGGGCTTAACCCGCTGCGCCATCGCCCGACCCCCTATAATATTTATTTTTTTAATGTTTTATTATCTTTATTTACTTATTGGATAGAGACAGTCAGAAATTGAGAGGAGAGGGAGAGAGAGAGAGGGAGAGAGAGATACACTTGCAGACCTCCTTCACCTCTCACAAAGCTTCTCCCCTGCAGATGGGGACCAGGGGTTCGAACCTGGGTCCTTGTACATTGTATGTTACATGTGCACTCATCCAAGTGTACCACCACCCAGCCCTTATTATTATTATTTTTATTTTGTAGCATAGTTTTGTTAGATTTCTTAGCTCAGACAGTTGCCAAGACAGGATTTACCTCCTTCCTTGGGAACTAGTCCATAGGTGTCTTCTTTTCCTATCTTCCGTATTTTCTAATATTCATTAAAATATTTTTATTAGAATATTTTTATTTATTTATTATTGGATACAGACAGAAAGAAATTGAAAGGGGAAGAGGAGAGGTAGAGAGGGAGAAAGACAGAGAGACACCTGCAGCTCTGCTTCACCACTTTGTGAAGCTTTTCCGCTGCCTGGGGACCAGGGACTTGAACCTGGGGTCCTTGTGCACTGTAATGTGTGTGCTTAACCAGGTGCACCACAGCCAGGCCTCCTAATCTTCATTTTTTTCTTTTAAAGGATTTACTTAGAGGAGAAAGAAACACACACACACACACACGCAGAGACAGAGAGCGAGAGAGAGAGAGAGAGAGAACACCAGAGTATCATTTTGGTATGTGTGATGCAGGGGATCATACTTGGAATCTCAAGCTTAGAAGTCTAGCATTCTAACCACTGTGCAACCTCTAAGACTGCTCTTCATTTTGCAGAAAACTATACTAGTTAATGAGTCGAGTTTGCCAGGAATTTGTTACATAAACAATAATTCTGGTTTATGGTGGTATTGAGGATTGAACCTGGGACCTCCGAGTCTCAGTCATGAAAGTCTTTTTGCATAACCAGCATAATATTTTTGATGCCCACCTATAATGTAATATAAATCAGTATTCTTTATGGCTGAGTAACTTCTTTGTTATTATTATTATTTAACCAGAGCACTGCTTAGCTCTGGCTTATGGTGGAGTGAAGGATTGAACCTGGGACTTTGGAGCCTCAGGTATGAGAATCTCTTTGCATAACCATTATGCTATCTACCACCATCTGTAGTAAATACTACTGTATTTATTTATTACACTTTTTTTTTTTTTGAGAGTGCTGCTCAGTTCTGGCTTATGGTGATATTAGGGATTGAACCTGGGACATTTGCTGCCCTTATGTATAAAATCCATACAAGATGATATAAAGCAAAATATTAATATACAGGAGGTTTTTTAAGCATGTATAAAAGTTGAATATAAAGCCATGATAATTAAAAAGTAATTGAGCTATTTTGTCATGAATTTGATACACAGTGAGTTATTTGAAGGTAGACTAAAAAACCTTAAGATACTCATAGCTTAATCTCTAAAGCAGCCTTTAATAACACATGTACTATAAAACTTACCTTCCTATTGTAAATAACTGGAAAATAAGATAAAAACACAATACAATTGGTCTCAGAAATGGGATCACAGTCAGAGCAGGAGAGCGATCCTAGAGAAAAGGAAAATAAATGACGTTAATGAATGTTATAGGACCTCCCTCAACTTACTGTTTATGGGCAGCTTCTAGATTGTAGCAGAGAGAAGGGAAGGCCAGATAGAGTCCATGAGATCTGAATATGTGAAGGCAAGTAGTATGTAGAAAAACTGGCGCAGAGATTCCTGGAGATCTATTAAAGGGTCCTGTAGAATCTTTTGTTGAATACCCATCACACATGAAAAGTAAATGAAGCTCCATATTTAACTAGAGAAAGTCATACTGTATATCAGTATTTTGAGCAATTTAAAAAAAAATTATTTCTTTATTGGGGAATTAATGTTTTACATTCAACAGTAAATACAATAGTTTGTACATGCATAACATTCCCCAGATTCCCATTTAACAATACAACCCCAACTATGTCATTCATCATCCTTCATGGACCTGTATTCTACCCACCCACCCACCCACCCCAGAGTCTTTTACTTTGGTGCAATTTGAGCAATTCTAAGAGCCCCCACACTCCTGGACATAATTAGTTTCTTTCTTCTTCCTCTTCTTCTTCTTCTTTTTTTTTTTTGACACCTGCAGACCTGCTTCACCACATGTGAAGCGACTCCCCTGCAGGTGGGGAGCCAGGGGCTTGAACCGGGATCCTTACGCCAGTCCTTGTGAACCGCTGCCTTAGCACCCGACTCCCTTTCTTCTTTTTTTAAAAAAAATTATCTTGTGGTCTGGGAGGTGGCGCAGTGGCTAAGGCACTAAACTCTCAAGCATGAGGTCCTGAGTTCTATCCCAGGAGCACATATACCAGAGTGATTACTGATTCTTTCTCTCCTCCTATCTTTCTCATGAATAAATTCTTTAAAAACATTATCTTTATTTATTTATTGAAGATAGCCAGAAATTGAGAGGGAAGGGGGAGACAGATGGAGAGAGAGATGGAGAGACACCTGCAGCCCTGCTTCACCATTCGCAAAGTTTTCCCCCTGCAGGTGGGGACAGGGGGCTTGAATCTGGGTCCTTGTGCATTGTAACATGTGCACTCAACCAGGTGTGCTACTACCCCGCTACAGAATAGATCCCCGCCCCCAGAGTACTGCTCAACTCTGGCTTATGGTGGTGCTGGAGATTGAGCCTGGGAACTTGAATCTTAGGTGTAAAGTCATTTGCATAACCACCACACTGTCTTCACAGCCCATTTTTCTACTATTAATATTGATGAGAAAAAAAATATTGATGAGGGGCCAGGTGGTGGTACACCTGGTTGAGTTGGTACACCGGGTTCAAGCCCCCTGACCCTACATGAAGGGGGAAAGCTTTGCAAGTGGTGAAGTAGTGTTACAGGTGTCTTTCTTTCTCTCCCCTCTCAATTTCTCACTGTCCTGTAAAAAATTAAAAATAGAACAACTGAAAAGTAAAAGCTACTAGATAATGAATTAATAGCAAGTTAGACTGAAGACTTTAAACTTGAAGGTATTGCAATAAACTCTACTCAAAGTGAAGTACAAATAAAATAACACTGGAATAAAGTTATTTGAATATCAGTAACCAAGGCCAGTGAAGTAGCTCACTTGGGTAGTGCACTGCTCTACCATGTCCATGATTCAGGTTCGAGCCTGTTTTCTACCTCATTGAAGGAAACTTTGGTGATGTGATCTCTTTCACTCTCTCTGCCTCTATCTAAGGGAAAAAAAAAAAAGATGATCAGCAGTCAAATTGCATAAGGTACATATAATTGGAGTTGCAGAAAAGAGGTAAAAGATAGAAAAATTATTCCAAGAAATAATGACTAGGGCTAGCAGAATAACTCACTTGAATAGCACATCTGCTTTGCCATGTGTTTCCTCTGTGTGTCTGTCTCTGTCTATCTAAAAAAATTGGCCCAGAGCTGTGAAGTGCAACAATGAGAAAGAGAAAGAGAGATTGAATAATTCTTAATCTGATGAAAACACAAACCCTCAGACCCTAGAATTTCGATGAACCATTAAGTAGAATGAATAACTGTTAATAAAGTCATACCAGAACACATAGTAATCAGATTTATTTCCTTCCTTCTGTCTTTTCTTTTTCTTTTTTCACTTATATCTATTTTTTTTACTATTTGTGTTTATTTATTTTATTTATTTAATTTTTAAAAATATCTACCTATTTTCCCTCTTATTGCCCTTGTTTTTTATTGCTGTTGTAGTTATTATTTCTGTTGTGATTGATGTCGTCGTTGTTAGATAGGACAAAGAGAAATGGAGAGAGGAAGGGAAGACAGAGAGGGGAAGAGAAAGACACCTGCAGACCTGCTTCACCACCTGTGAAGCGACTCCCCTGCAGGTGGAGAGCTGGGGCTTCCAACTGGGATCCTTACCGCAGATCCTTGCGCTTTGCGCCATGTGTGTTTAATTCGCTGCGCTACCACCAGACTCCTTGAAGCAGTTCTTGGATAAGATCCTAACATAGTGGCTGGTATATAACTTAGCTGGTAGAGTGAAGGTGTCACATGCCTGAAGTTTCTGTAGAAGTTAAATACATATCTGTCCTGTGATTTGGCAGTGCTACTCTTAGTTACTGAAGAGAATTGAAAATATATGTTCACAAAATGATAAATTTAAGAGTGTTCATAGTAGTCTTCACAATAAGCTCAAACTGGAAATAACTTAAATATTTATCTACAGGAAAATGGGGTAGACACATTGTTGGTACACCTAATAGCAAATGAATCTCAAAAGCACTGTGTTAAACAAGATAAACTATACAGAACTTATACCATGTGATTTACATACCATGTGATTTACGTGAAGTCTGAGAAAAGTGAAAACTAGCCTATATTGATAGAAGTCAGAAGATACTGGATTGTTGGAAAAACCTTGATGCATTAACTAATAATTTTTGTTCTAGGGTTATCACTGGGGCTTGGTGCCAGCATTGTGCATCCAGTGCTCCTGGTGGCTGTTTTTTCCAATTTTATTGGCTAGGACAGAGAGAAATTGAGAGAGGAGGAGAGATAGGGAAAAAGATAGACACTTGCAGACTTACTTTACCACTTGTGAAGTGACCCTCCTGTAAGTGGGGAGCTGGGGTCTTGAACCAGAATCCTTGCATGGGTCCTTGCACTTCATACTGTGTGTGCTTAACCCGGTGCGCTACTGCCCTGCCCCACCTTGACACATTTTTAGATAGAAAAACATAAAAAAATAGGGAGTTGGGCAGTAGTGTAGTGGGTTAAGCACATGTGGTGCAAAGCGTAAGGGGCCGGCTTAAGGATCCCAGTTCGAACCCCCAGCTCCCCACCTGCAGGGGAGTTGCTTCACAAGTGGTGAAGCAGGTCTGCAGGTGTCTTTCTCTCCCCTTTTCTGTCTTTCTCTCCTCTCTCTATTTCTCTCTGTGCTATCCAACAACGCCAACATCAACAACAATAACTACAACAGTTAAAAAAACAAGGGCAACCAGACAGGAGTTTAATAACCAAAATATATAAAGAGCTTGCCAAACTCAACAAGACAACAAATAACCCCATCCAAAAATGGGAGGAGGACATGGACAGAATATTCACCACAGAAGAGATCCAAAAGGCCGAGAAACACATGAAAAAATGCTCCAAGTCTCTGATTGTCAGAGAAATGCAAATAAAGACAACAATGAGATACCACTTCACTCCTGTGAGAATGTCATACATCAGAAAAGGTAACAGCAGCAAATGCTGGAGAGGGTGTGGGGTCAAAGGCATCCTCCTACACTGCTAGTTGGAATGTAAATTGGTCCAACCTCTGAGGAGAACATTCTGGAGAATGCTCAGAAGGCTAGAAATGGACCTACCCTATGATCCTGCAATTCCTCTCCTGGGGATATATCCTAAGGAACCCAACACATCCATCCAAAAAGATCTGTGTATACATATGTTCTTAGCAGCACAATTTGTAATAGCCAAAACCTGGAAGCAACCCAGGTGTCCAACAACAGATGAGTGGCTGATCAAATTGTGGTATATATCCACAATGGAATACTACTCAGCTATAAAAAATGGTGACTTCACCATTTTCAGCCAATCTTGGATGCACCTTGAAAAATTCATTTTGAGTGAAGTAAGTCAGAAACAGAAGGATGAATATGGGATGATCTCACTCTCAGGCAGAAGCTGAAAAAACAAGATCATAAAAAAAAACACAAGTAGAACCTGAAATGGAATTGGCGTATCGCACCAAAGTAAAAGACTCTGGGGTGGGTGGGGAGAATACAGACCCAAGAAGGATGACAGAGGACCTAGTGGGGGTTGTACTGTTATATGGGAAACTGGGAAATGTTATGCATGTACAAACTATTGTATTTACTGTTGAATGTAAAACATTAATTCCCCAATAAAGAAAGAAAAAAAAAAAAAACAAGGGCAACAAAAGGGAATAAAGAAATTGGGGCCAGGTGGTGGCGCACCTGGTTGAGCGCACATGTTACAATGCGCAAGGACTTAAATTCAAGTCCCCAGTCCCCACCTACAGAGGGAAAATTTCATGAGTGGTGAAGCAGTGTTGCAGGTGTCTCTCTGTCTTTCACCCTCTCTTAACTCCCCATTCCTTCTTGATTTCTGACTGCCTCTATCCAATAAATAAATAAAGATAATTTAAAAAATTAAAAAAGAAATATTTTAAAAAGCCTTTTTTACAAAAAGGAAAACATAAAAAATATGTTATGACTTTTCCACAGCTCAATATTTGTTGAAGCAAAACTGTTTAGAAAGGCACATGAGAGAATTTCCTGAGGTCCATGAAAATACGTATCTTATTTTGGATATAACAATTGTCAGTGGAACGGAACTTAAAGTGTGTTATTATTATTATTGTATATATTTTTTAATCACAGCACTGCACAGCTCTGGCTTGTGGTATAGGGGATTGAACCTGGGACCTTGAAGCCTTAGGCATAGAAGTCTTGCATAATCATTATACTATTTCCTCTTGTCCAACAAAACTCATAAGATCTGTGCCTATTGGGGTTGGCTGGTGGTGCACCTGGTTGCACACATGTTACAATGCTCAAGACCCGAGTTTGAGCCCCTGGTCCCAACCTGCAGTGGGAAAGCTTCCGAGTGGTGAAACAGTGTGGCAGGTGTCTCACTGTCTCTCCCTTCTCTCTTCACCCCCTTCTCTCTCAGTTTCTGGCTGTCTCTAATAAATAAATTAAGATAATTAAAAAAAAGATCTGTGCCTATTACTGATTTTAATTTTTTTTAATTCTATTTATTCAGTTTCTTGGATAGAGACAGAGATAAACAGAGGGAAAAGGGAGATAGAGAGGCAGAGAGAAAGAGATACACCTGTAGCACAGCTTCACTGCTTGTACAGCTTTCCCTGCAGGTAGGGACTGGGGACTTGAGTCGAGGTCCTTTCCCATAGCCCCCTGCCAGGCCTGGAGGGTTGAACATGGGATCTTGGAGCCTTAGGTATGAGAATCTGTTTGCATAACCATATGCTATCTCCCCTGCCTGCCCATAGTAACAGGTACACTCTACTTGTGCTAACACTCGGTACTAATGAATTTTCAGTTTTACTTCAAGTAAAGAAATGAACACACACACACACACACACACACACACACACACACACACACACACACACACACACACACCAAAGTCTAGAATGTTTACAGCTAAGGGAATAGTAAGTGTGCAGAAGTGGCTGTATCTTGGATATTAAAGGCAAAAAGTAAGAAGTAAGTAAGGTTTAGGTCTAAAAGGTTTACTCTTGTCTGTAGTGTGTTATACTTACTCTTTATTTAATTTGCTAAATGACAGGCTTTTCATTTTGAATACTTAATTTTTTAGAAGTTTAATATTCTACTTAGAGTTCATTAGATAAAAAACAAGTGAGGATGGAGAGAACTGTAAATGGGGAGGGAAGAGGGGGAAGGAGGCAGGGATAAAGAGGAAATGTGCTAACTATGAAAATAAGATATTAAAACAAGGTGGAGTCCTTCTAGAAAACTTTTTTTAAAATTTATTTCTTTATTGGGGAATTAATGTTTTACATTCAACAGTAAATACAATAGTTTGTACATGCATAACATTCTGCAGTTTCCCATTTAACAATACAACCCCCACTATGTCATTTATCATCCTTCATGGACCTGTATTCTCCCCACCCACCCACTCCCACCCCAGATTCTTTTACTTGGGTGCGATATGCCAATTACATTTCAGGTTCTACTTGTGTTTTCTTTTATGATCTTGTTTTTCAGCTTCTGCCTGAGAGTGAGATCATCCCATATTCATCCTTCTGTTTCTGACTTATTTCACTCAAAATGAATTTTTCAAGGTGCATCCAAGATTGGCTGAAAATGGTGAAGTCACCATTTTTTATAGCTGAGTAGTATTCCATTGTGGATATATACCACAATTTGATCAGCCACTCATCTGTTGTTGGACACCTGGGTTGCTTCCAGGTTTTGGCTATTACAAATTGTGCTGCCAAGAACATATGTGTACACAGATCTTTTTGGATGGATGTGTTGGGTTCCTTAGGATATATCCCCAGGAGAGGAATTGCAGGATCATAGGGTAGGTCCATTTCTAGCCTTCTGAGAGTTCTCCACAGAGGTTGGACCAATTGACATTCCCACCAGCAGTGTAGGAGGGTTCCTTTGACCCCACACCCTCTCCAGCATTTGCTGCTGTTACCTTTTCTGATGTATGACATTCTCACAGGAGTGAAGTGGTGTCTCATTGTTGTCTTTATTTGCATTTCTCTGACAATCAGAGACTTGGAGCATTTTTTCATGTGTCTCTCGGCCTTTTGGATCTCTTCTGTGGTGAATATTCTGTCCATGTCCTCCCCCGATTTTTGCATGGGGTTATTTGTTGTCTTGTTGTTGAGTCTGGCAAGCTCTTTATATATGTTGGTTATTAAACTCTTATCTGATGTATGGCATGTAAAGATCTTCTCCCATTCTGTGAGGTGTCTCTCAATTTGGGTAGTGGTTTCTTTTGCTGTGAAGAAGCCTTTTAATTTGATGTAGTCCCATAGGTTTATATTTGCCTTAGTCTTCTTTGTAATTGGATTCGTTTCATTGAAAATGTCTTTAAAAATTTATGCGGAAAAGAGTTCTGCCAATATTTTCCTCTAAGTATTTGATAGTTTGTGGTCTAACATCCAAATCCTTGATCCACTTGGAATTTACTTTTGTATTTGGTGAAATACAGTGATTCAGTTTCATTCTTCTGCATGTTTCAACCCATTGTTTCCAACACCATTTGTTGAAGAGACTCTGCTTTCCCCATTGAATAGTCTGGGCCCCTTTGTCAAAGATTAGATGTCCGTAGGTGTAGGGCCTCATTTCTGGACTCTCAATTCTATTCCACTGGTCAGTGTGTCTATTCATGTTCCAGTACCAAGCAGTTTTGATGACAATGGCCCTATAATACAGTTTGATATATGGTAGTGTGATGCCTCTGGTTCTGTTCTTTTTTCTCAAGATTGTTTTGGCAATTCTAGGTCTTTTCTGGCTCCACATAAACATTTGTAGCATTTTTTCTATTCTCCTAAAAAATGTGCTTGGGATCTTGATGCGGATAGCATTAAATTTGTAGATGGCTCTGGGTAATATATTCATTTTGATGTTGTTAATTCTTCCAACCCATGAACATGGAATATCTTTCCACTTCTTTGTGTCTTTTTCAATTTTTTTGAGTAGTGACTCATAATTTTCAGTATACAAGTCTTTCACTTCCTTGGTTAGATTTACTCCTAGATATTTTATTGTTTTTGTTGCTATAGTAAAAGGAATTTATTTCTGGATTTCAATTTCTTCTAACTTAGTGTTTGCATAGAGGAATGCCACTGACTTTTGAATGTTAATTTTGTAGCCTGACACCTTACTGTATTGCCTGATGATTTCCAAAAGCTTCTTGCTGGATTCCTTAGGTTTTTCCATGTATACTATCATGCCATCTGCAAATAAGGAGAGTTTGACTTCTTCTCTTCCAATCTGTATGCCTTTAATTCCTCGCTCCTGCCTGATTGCTATGGCAAGAACTTCCAACACTATGTTGAATAGTAATGGTGATAGTGGGCAGCCCTGTCTAGTACCTGATCTGAGTGGAAATGCTTCCAGTTTTTCACCATTGAGTATGATGTTGGCTGTAGGTTTGCTATATACAGACTCAACTATCTTCAGGAATTTTCCATCTGTTCCCATTTTTTGTAGTGTTTTGATCATGAAGGGATATTGTATTTTGTCAAAGGCTTTGTCTGCATCTATTGATATGACCATGTGGTTTTTGGTCTTGCTTTTGTTGATGTGGTGGATCACATTGATTGACTTACGTATATTAAACCAACCTTGCATGCCTGGGATAAACCCCACTTAGTCATGATGGACAATCTTTTTGATATACTGCTGTATCCGGCTAGCTAGAATTTTGTTCAATATTTTCGCATCTATGTTCATCAGAGATACTGGTCTGTAGTTTTCTTTTTTGGTTGTGTCCCTGTCTGCTTTTGGTATCAGGGTGATGTTGGCTTCATAGAAGCTGGCAGGGAGTATTCCAGTGTCTTCAATCTTCTGGAAGACTTTTAAAAGTAGAGGTATTAGTTCTTCTTTGAAGGTTTTGTAGAATTCATTTGTAAAACCATCTGGTCCAGGACTTTTATTTTTGGGAAGATTTTTGATAACTGTTTCAATTTCATTAGCTGTGATGGGCCTGTTCATGTTATCCACTTCCTCTTTACTTAGTTTTGGAAGTTGGTAGGTATCTAGGAAATAATTAATTTCTTCCAGGTTCTCTAGCTTGGTGGCATATAGTTGTTCATAGAAGCCTCGCATGATATATCGAATTTCTGCAGTGTCTGTTGTGATATCTCCTCTTTCATTTACTATCCGATTTATTTGGGTCTTCTCCCTTTTTTGTTTTGTGAGTCTGGCTAAAGGTTTGTCGATTTTGTTTGCTCTTTCGAAGAACCAACATTTACTTTCGTTGATCTTTTGTATGGTTTTCCTATTCTCAATGTTATTTATTTCTGCCCTAACTTTAGTGATTTCTGACCTTCTTGTTGCTTTAGGGTTCTTTGTTGTTCTTCTTCTAGGTCTTTAAGATGTGCAATCAGGCTGTTTATTTGTGTCTTTTCTTGTTTTCTAATGTGTGTTTGTATAGCTATGAACTTCCCTCTTAGGACAGCTTTAGCTGTGTCCCAAATATTTTGATAGCTTGTGTCTTCATTTTCATTGAAATCTCTAAACATTATGATTTCTTCCTTGATTTCCTCTTTGACCCAGAAGTTGTTAAGAAGTGTACTGTTAAGCTTCCACATTTTGAGACTGTGACTAATCTTTTGTTGATTGTTAAGTGTTAGTTTGATTCCACTGTGGTCTGAGAAGATGCTTGGGATGATTTCAATGCTCTTGAATTGGCTGATGCTGTCTTTGTGGCCTAACATATGGTCTATCCTTGAGAATGACACATGTGGACTTGAGTAAAATGTGTATTCCAGTTTCTTGGGATGAATGACTCTGAAAATGTCCAATAGTTCTAGTTTATCTCTCTCTTCATTTAACTCCCTTATGTCTTTATTGATTTTCTTCCTGGATGATCTGTCAAGTTGAGAGAGTGGGGTGTTGAAGTCCCCTACTATGATTGTGTTACTGTTAATATAGCTCTTTCAGTAGAAGTTTGATGTATTTAGATGGCTTCTCATTGGGTGCATAGATGTTAATAATTGTTAAGTCCTCTTGATTGACTGATCCTCTGAGCATTAAGTAGTGTCCATTCCTATCTTTTTTAATCTTATCTATTTTAAAGTCTATCATGTCAGTTATGAGAATTGCTGTTCCTGCCCTTTTTTGTGGGCCATTGGCTTGTATGATAGTTTTCCATCCTTTCACTTTGAGTCTGTGTTTGTTGAGTTAGATGGGTTTCCTGTAGACAGCATATTGTTGGGTTGTGTTTTCTGATCCATCTTCCTACTCTATGTCTTTTAATAGGTGAATTCAGGCCATTGACATTTATTGATATCAAAGATTGAAGATATTTTAACGCCATTCTTGTAGAGTTTTAGAGTGTTTTGATATATGTCTTATTTGTGGTTGTCTGATTGTTTATAGGAGACCTTTCAGAACTTCTTTCAAGGCAGGCTTGGTGATGGTTGCTTCCTTCAACTGTTGCTTGTCTGAGAAGGTTTTGATGCTTCCATCTAGTCTGAATGACAGTCTAGCAGGATATAGTATTCTTGGCTGAAAGCCTTCTCATTGAGCACTCGATAGATATCTTGCCATTCTCTTCTGGCCTGTAGTGTTTGTATGGAGAAGTCTGCTGATAATCTTATGGGTTTTCCTTTGTAGGTGACTCTTTGTTTTTCTCTTGCAGCCTTGAGGATCCTTTCTTTATCCTTATTCCTTTCCATTCTATGTATGATATGTCTTGGTGTCTTTAGGTCTGGGTTAATTCTGTTTGGGACTCTCTGGGCTTCTTGAATCTTTATGTCTTTGATGTTGTCTAGACTAGAGAAGTTTTCAGCTATTATGGCCTGGAAAATGCTTTCTTCCTCTCCTTCGCTTTCTTCCTCTGGTATGCCAATAATGCGTATATTGTTTCTTTTGAAGTCATCCCATAGGACTCTGTTGTTGTTTTCAGCATCTCTTAATCTCTTTTTGAGATCTCTTACTTCTTTTTTAGTTGTCTCTAATTCATCCTCAATCTTGCTAATTCTGTCTTCAGCCTCATAGATTCTATTCTCTCTGCCCTCTACTGTTTTCTGGAGTTCATCTATTTTTGTTGCCCTGCTCTGATACTGTTTTAGGTTGTTCAACTAGTTGCATTCTTAGCTCAGTGATTTCAGCTTTCAGCTCTCTAATAACCATGAGATAATTACTATTTTCTTCCATATTCTCATTTGTTGTTCCTGTATTCCTGATTATAATTTTTTCAGATTCTTTACTCACTCCTGTTATTATTTCCTTAGCTAATGTTTGGATGTTCAGCTCATTATTTTGCGCTTCATTCTCTGGAGGACTTTTAGCCAGACTCTTGTTCTTGTTCGATTCTCCAATATTTTTTCTTGTTGTTTTAACCATTTTATATATTATGTTATGAGTTCCCTTTATCAGTACTTTTCAAATTATTGATCACTATTGCCTGGATTGACCTGTGTCTAAGTAAGTTAATTAAAGGGTTTACAGTGGTGGAAGTTAACAGTTGTTTCAATCCCTGAGTTGGAGCTCAGTTGTTTAAAAGCCTCTTTTTTTTTTCTTCCCTGTAGGCTATGGGAGCCTGAGGGCTTTTAAACTATCAATAGGCTTCTTAGCTTAATCACTGACTCCTGGCCAAGAGATAAAGCAGGATGTGGCAGAGATAATCCAGTGGTTATGCAAAGAGACTTTCACAGCCCCTCAGCTATGCCACCGAGGTATAGGTCTTCTGAGTTTCCTGGTTAGATCTCTGTCCCCTGGTGTCCCTTCCTGTCACTGCTCCAGATTCTGAGGGTAGTAGCAATGGAGACTCAGAGTTGCACTTGGTGAGTCTCTGGGGAGTCCTCTTCTCCCTTATCTGTCCCCTTTTTGGTGGAGCAGACTGGAGGTGGTGTCTCAACTGAAACTGCTGAACTGTTAGCAGTCACTTAATCTCTCCTTAGGCTCCTCTCTCCTCTCTGTCACCAGCCACATGTGTTTGTACTCACCGGTGATTTACTGGCTTCCTGTGGTCATTCTAGTCCTGTCTTGTTTCGGTCCCGGGTGGTCTCCTTTGGTATTCCTAGTTGATCCGGGAGAGGAGAGGAGAGGAGAGGAGAGAAAGCTATCTTCTGCTCGTAGCTCCGCCTCCAGAAGTCGAATCTCTAGAAAATATTTAATACTCACCTCATTATAGTGCACTTTCTAAGTAGATTTCTTTGATCATGAAACTTCCTTATACCTCTGTAGATAAGACAATGATTTGTGACTCAAAGACAACTTAGAATCTAGCTTTGCATGTTATAGTGATCAAGGACCCAGGTTAAACTCCTGTTCCCACCTGCAAAGTGGGAAGCTTCACAAGTGGTGAAGCAATGCTGCCAGTCTGTCTCCCCCTATCTATCTATCTATCTATCTATCTATCCATCTATCTATCTATCTATCTATCTATCTATTTATCTATCATCTCTCTATCTACCTACCTACCTACCTACCTACTTATCTGTCTCTCCCTTCTCCCTCTCAGTTTCTCCCTGTCTCTATACAAAAATAAATAAAATACTAAAAAAACAAATCTAGCTTCACAATTGTGCAAAGACAACTCAAAGAAGCTATGTGGGTACAGTTTTTAACAATTTTTTAAAATTAATTCAGGATCAGGAAATAACTCACCTACTGGAATTCATACTTTACTGTGTCCAGAGCCCAGGGTTTGATCCCAGCACCACAGAGAAGTACCATGTACTGGGGGTCGGGTGGTAGTGCAGCAGGTTAAGTGCACATGGCACGAAATGCAAGGACCGGCATAAGGATTCCAGTTGGAGCTCCCCGGTTACCCACCTGCAGGGTGTCGCTTCACAAGTGGTGAAACAGGTCTGCAGGTGTCTAGCTTTCTCTCCCCTTCTCTGTCTCCTCTCCCGTCTCCACTTCTCTCTGTCCTTCAAAAACAACGACATCAATAACAACAATAATAACCACAGCAATGATAAAACAACAAGGGCAACAAAAGGGAAAAAATAGCCTCCAGGAGCAGTGGATTCAAGGTACAGGCACCAAGTCCCAATATTAACCCTGGAGGAAAAACAAAGTACCATATACTGCACTAGGGGAGCTGTATGGGTGGAGGAACAATGCTGTGGTATCTCTTGCTTCTCTTTGCCACTTCTTCATCTATACAAAAATTAAAGAATTAAACAATTGGGTTGACTTTGTTGTTTTATTGTTGTAGTTATTGATATCATTGTTGTTGGATAGGACAGAGGGAAATGGAGAGATGAAGGGAAGACAGAGGGGGAGAGAAAGATAAACACCTGCAGACCTGCTTCACCGCTTGTGAAGGGACTTGCCTGCAGGTAGGGAGCCGGGGACTCGAACTTGGATCCTTATGCTGGTCCTTGTGCTTTGTGCCACTTGCACTTAACCTGCTGTGCTACCATCCGACTCCCAAACAATTGGGTTGAGGAGGTTTCTCAGTAGTATCATGCATGTTCCTGGGTTCCTTCCAGTACCACATGGAAAAGAAAAAGAATATTGATTCAAATGTAATTATAAATTTACTATTTTAAAAAATTAGAAATCGAGAAATGAATAGTGTAATGTTTTTGTACCTTTCTACTAACATTACTTTCATTTTTAAAATTATTTATTGGATAGAGCCAGAGAGGGAATGGGAAGCAGCACTGCTTTATTGCTTGTAAAGATTCCCCCCTTGCAGGAGGGGACTGGGGGCTTGAAGCCTGGTCCTTGTTCACTATAATGTGTGTGTTCTTTGAGGTGTGCCATTGTCTGGCCCCCTAATGTTACTTTTAAGATGTTGGTGAAATTGTTGCAAGACTGGAACTCTTAGTCATTGTTTGTGGCATTAACTTTTTAATTCTTACCAAACAGCATGATAAAAATGTTAGAAGCCTTAGCAATGTACACATCTTGGAATTTTGGACCTAGTAATTTTTTTTTTTTTAATATTTTTTATTTTATTTATTTATTCCCTTTTGTTGCCCTTATTGTTTTATTGTTGTAGTTATTATTGTTGTTGTCGTTGTTGGATAGGACAGAGAGAAACGGAGAGAGGAGGGGAAGACACAGAGGGGGAGAGAAAGATAGACACCTGCAGACCTGCTTCACCTCCTGTGAAGCAACGCCCCTGCAGGTGGGGAGCCGGGTTTCGAACCGGGATCCTTATGCTGGTCCTTGTGCTTTGCGCCACCTGCGCTTAACCTGCTGCGCTACATCCCGACTCCCTGGACCCAGTAATTCTATACCAGGAAGTTTATCACAAGAACATATTGAAAAGTAATGCTAACTGCCCCCAAATCATTCATTACAGCAGTGGTAGTTATAGTGACAAGTTAAAAAACAAATTATTGAATATATATATATATAATATATATATATATATATATATAGAGAGAGAGAGAGAGAGAGAGAGAGAGATGCTTGACAACATTAGATTCATCATTAAAATACTAAGCTAGTGTTAACAAGGACACAGGGGGTATTTTAGATTGACATAAAAGCATAGCCATTTATGGATTGAAGCATAATACAAAATTAATTTGGGCCAGGAATGTAACTCACCCAGATAGTGTTCACTTTGCCATGTGCAAATCTGCCTGACACCTGCTACATTGAAGGAAGCTTCACTGTTATTATGTTTTTTCCTCTCTCTGTTTCTGTCTTTCTGAAGAAGCCAAGATGAGTGAAGCCTTGATGATAACAAACTAAACCTAATTATTTCATTGTTACAATTATAACTGTATAAAATACACTTTAAAAACCTGGAGGAAATCCAGTAAGTTCTTTTTGTTTGTACCACCAGTTATCAGTGAGTAGAGTTTCTCGGGCTTAAGATGCTAGTATTTGTTGTGATTATCTTACAGCAACACTGTAATATATGCTTTGATGTTATGCTGGTTTGACAGGTAAAGAAACTTAGTTTTCGGGAGTCGGCGGTAGCGCAGCGGGTTAAGCACATGTGGTGCAAAGTGCAAGGACCAGCTTAAGAATCCTGGTTCAGAGTAGGGCACCAAAGAAAAAAACCTGGGTGGGGAGGCGGAGCTACGAACAGCAGATCGCTTTCTCTCCTCTCCTCTCCTCTCCCGGATCAACTAGGAATACCAAAGGAGACCACCCGGACCGAAACGAAACAGGACTAGAATGACCACAGAAACCCAGTAAATCACCCGTGAGTACAAACACGCGTGGCTGGTGACAGAGAGGAGAGAGGGGCCTAAGGAGAGATTAAGTGACTGCTAACAGTTCGACAGTTTGTCAGTGGAGACACCACCTCCAGTCTGCTCCACCAACAAGGGGACAGCTGAAGGGAGGAAAGGACTCCCCAGAGACTCACCAAGTACAACTCTGAGTCCCCATTGCTACTACCCTCAGAATCTGGAGCAGCAACAGGGAGGGACACCAGGGCACAGAGATCTAACCGGGAAACTCAGGAGAAGACCTATACCTCGGTGGCATAGCTGAAGGGCTGTGAAAGTCTCTTTGCATAACCACTGGATTACCTCTGCCACACCCTGCTTTATCTCTTGGTCAGGAGTCATTGATTAAGCCAAGAAGCCTATTGATAGTTTAAAAGCCCTCAGGCTACCATAGCCTACAGGGGGAAAAAAAAAAGGCTTTTACACCACTGAACTCCAACTCAGGGATTGAAAAACCTCTTAACTTATATAAAATGGTTAAAACAACAAGAAAAAATAATGGAGACTCGAACCAGGACAAGAGTCCAGCTAAAAGTCCTCCAGAGGGCAAAGCACAAAACAACGAGTTCAACATCCAAACATTAGCTAAGGAAATAATAACAGGAGTGAGTAAAGAATTTGAAAAAATTGTAATCAGAACTGCAGGAACAACAAATGAGAATATGGAAGAAAATTCTAATTATCTCATGGTTATTAGAGAGCTGAAAGCTGAAATTGCTGAGCTAAGAAGGCAACTAGCTGAACAAGCTAAAACAGTATCAGAGCAGGGCAACAAAATAGATGCACTCCAGAAAGCAGTAGAGGGCAGAGAGAATAGAATCTATGAGGCTGAAGACAGAATTAGCAAGATTGAGGATGAATTAGAGACAACTAAAGAAGAAGTAAGAGATCTCAAAAAGAGATTAAGAGATGCTGAAAACAACAACAGAGTCCTATGGGATGACTTCAAAAGAAACAATATACGCATTATTGGCTTACCAGAGGAAGAAAGAGAAGGGGAGGAAGAAAGCGTTCTCCAGGCCATAATAGCTGAAAATTTCTCTAGTCTAGACAACACCAAAGACATAAAGATTCAAGAAGCCCAGAGGGTCCCAAACAGAATTAACCCAGACCTAAAGACACCAAGACATGTCATACTTAGATTGGAAAGGAATAAGGATAAAGAAAGGATCCTCAAGGCTGCAAGAGAAAAACAAAGAGTCACCTACAAAGGAAAACCCATAAGATTATCAGCAGACTTCTCCATACAAACACTACAGGCCAGAAGAGAATGGCAAGATATCTATCGAGTGCTCAATGAGAAAGGCTTTCAGCCAAGAATACTATATCCTGCTAGATTGTCATTCAGACTAGATGGAAGCATCAAAACCTTCTCAGACAAGCAACAGTTGAAGGAAGCAACCATCACCAAGCCTGCCTTGAAAGAAGTTCTGAAAGGTTTCCTATAAACAACCAGACCACCACAAATAGAACATATATCAAAACACTCTAAAACTCTACAAGAATGGCGTTAAAATATCTTCAATCTTTGATATCAATAAATGTGAATGGCCTGAATTCACCTATTAAAAGACACAGAGTAGGAAGATGGATCAGAAAACACAACCCAACAATATGTTGTCTACAGGAAACTCACCTAACGCAACAAGACAAACACAGACTTAAAGTGAAAGGATGGAAAACTATCATTCAAGCCAATGGCCCACAAAAAAGGGCAGGAACAGCTATTCTCATATCTGACATGATAGACTTTAAAATACATAAGATTAAAAAAGATAGGAATGGACACTACTCAATGCTCAGAGGATCAATCAAGAGGACTTAACAATTATTAATATCTATGCACCCAATGAGAAGCCATCTAAATACATCAAACTTCTACTGAAAGAGCTACAGCAATATATTAACAGTAACACAATCATAGTAGGGGACTTCAACACCCCACTATCTCAACTTGACAGATCATCCAGGCAGAAAATCAGTAAAGACATAAGGGAGCTAAATGAAGAGATAGATAAACTAGAACTATTGGACATTTTCAGAGTCATTCAGAGCAAGTTGTGGTATATATACACAATGGAATACTACTCAGCTGTAAAAAATGGTGACTTCACCGTTTTCAGCCGATCTTGGATGGACCTTGAAAAAATCATGTTGAGTGAAATAAGTCAGAAACAGAAGGATGAATATGGGATGATCTCACTCTCAGGCCGAAGTTGAAAAACAAGATTAGAAAAGAAAACACAAGTCGAACCTGAAATGGAATTGGAGTATTACACCAAAGTAAAAGACTCTGGGGTGGGTGGGTGGGTGGGGATAATACAGGTCCATGAAAAATGAAAAAAAAAAAAAAAAAAAAAGAAACCTGTAATTTCTGACATATTTCAATAATAATTCCCTTTGTTTGGTTTTCTATTTAACTCATGTCCACCTTGCTAATAAATGAGTTCTGAGTTCTGAGCAAAAAAAAAGAAAAAACCCTGGGTGGAGGGTGAGGGTGAATGTTCAGCTTCATGGGGTGGGGTGGGGGGAGGGGATGGGACACAGTCTTTTGGTGGTGGGAATGATGTTTATGTACACTCCTATCAATTTGCAGTCATATAAATCACTAATTAATATGAGAGGGGAAAATTGATTGAATATATCAAACTTTTTAAAGTACAGACTGAGTCTTTTTAATACATAGGCTGAGTTTTTGATATGTTGACTCTCTTAAAAAGCTTAGTCCAGGGAGAACAAAAGCAACTGGTGGCATAGCTATATGCAAACAATGTCAAAGGACATGAAATATGGTGAGGGTGTGTGTAATACAGCAAATCCTAACAAAGGGATTCTTCAAAGTTAACTCAATTGCCAAACAATGTGATTATTGCAATAACTATCTATTGTCTTCTTAAACCCTAAGACAACAGGAATCTCCTACTTCCTCTATAGAGCCTTTGTTTCTCCCAATCCTCTAACCTCTGGGGTGGGGCTCACTTCCCTGAATGCTTCTCTCAAGTCAGCCCAAATGATATTGCATCCGCTGATTCCAACCTAATCAATGCAGCAAGAACCATCTCAGCATGCTTCACCTCAGACTGTGTACAGAGACATCAGGCATGGATTGCCAACACTCACCCTTATCACTTGGGTGAGACCTTTCCTTTCATGGTATTCTCTAATTCCATTCCAGGAGGTTCACTTCCTAACAAAGTCCCAAAACCTAGATACAGGCCAGGTCCCGTAAGATAGTGCGTATGTTCACATGTATCTATAAATTAGGGCAAAATATATACCTGAAAGCAAAAATACACAATAGTCTTTAGTGAGTCAGTATAAAGTTCATAATGAAATAGTGTCCACTTAGACTTAGATACCCTCCTCACTTACTTCTATTACCCAGTTCTCTCACTCACTTCAAAGCTAACCTTAGCAAAGCAAGGACTGCAAAAGCTGAATAAGGGCAAGAGACTGGCATACTTTAAGGATGACTCTTTAGTCACTATCAGGCCATTCCACCAGATGGGGCCCTAGCTGGGGAGTCCTGAGTCTCCCAAACAGACTTGATGAGCCTAGACTTCAAATAAATCCCGCTCTCCATTGTTTCCGGTCATCTCTATCAGGAACAACAAAATAGACTCCTTTGTGGGCCCCCATAAGACCTTGCCCTTAACCTGGGTCAACAATGGTAGAGAATGTTCCATTCTCTGAAGGAACATGGGTCGATACTGGGACAGCATGGAATGTTCCTACTTATGACCACAGAATGTGAGCTCACATCTAGAGGGATGTAGAGGTCACACAGGCTCCTAAGCTGAATATGGGCCCCAGATCACATCAAATTGATGGGGTTTACAGTAATATATATACCCCTTTCCCATATTAGGCAACTACTCTCTTCCCTGATCCAGCTTTCTGGTCCTTTTCCCAGCCATGACATCTTCTCCTCAGACAATAATTAGGATTCACCTGCATATCAGATTTCAGGCTCAGGCAAACAAAAACAAAACAAGAAACAAAACACTATTATAGCTACAGGCCCTTTGAAATATAACTAAAATATGCCTACTAACTATCTATAAAATGGAGGGACCCCCCACCCCCAACGTTTCACCTGCACTATTCCAGCCTTTAGGTCCATAATTGTCCAACAGTTTGTTTGGCTTTCTATATTAACTCTCTTTTCAGCCACCAGGTTCCAGATGCTAGCAGGATGTGACTAGACTTCCCTAGACAGACAACCCCACCAATGTGCCTTGGAGCTCCGCTTCCCCAGAGCCCTTTCTCACTAGGGAAAGAGAGAGACAGGATGGGAGTATGGATTGACCTGTCAATGCCCATGTTCAGCGGGGAAGCAATTACAGAAGCCAGACCTTCCACCTTCTGCATCCCCCAATGATCTTGGGTCCATACTCCCAGAGGGTTAAAGAATAGGAAAGCTATCAGGGGAGGACTTGGTATACGGAGGTCTGCTGGTGGGAATTCTGTGAAGCTGTACACCTCTTATCCTATGGTTTTGTCAATGTTTCCTTTTTATTTTTTTTTATTAGTGATTTAATAATGATCAGCATTTTTTTCCTTCTATTTTTATTTGACAGGAAGAGAGTTATTGAGAGGGGTGGGGAGAGATAGAGAGAGGGAGAGAAAGATAGATACCTGAAGAACTGCTTTACCTCCCATAAAGCATTCCCCCTGCAGGTGGGGAGCAGGGGCTCAAAACTGAGTCCTTAAGTATGGTGATATTAGTGATTAACAGTATGCACCACACCCAGCCCCCTTGATTAGCAGGATTTTGACCCACATATTTTATCAGTTCAAAGCCCATGGTTTATGCAGCCTCTTCAGTTTGTCATTTGATGCCATTGAGTAACTTTTTGTTGATAGTGATTTGTTTATTTTGTAAAAGAGACATAAAAAGGCATTATAATTAGCTTTTTTTTGGGGGGGTTAGGAATAAGATGGAGAAAATATTTTAACTGCTATATATTTTGTAATAAGCAGTTTTCAGTTGCAGTGTTCTGCAAAGACAAAACCTGCTGATACAGTTCTTCCTGTTTTATAAATCTTTGACCCATTCATCAGACTCTGACCATTCTAAAGATAAAAGGTTATGGTTGTATTGGTCTTTTTGACTGAGTGGCCTTCTGCAGATTGAGAAATTGTTTAATTATTAACTACAGTAATGGATATGTACTTGCAAGTTTCATCTGGTATCTTAATGAGCTTTAACCTTCTCTGACACTCAAAACACATCCTAGAATCATTAAAATCTGTCTGCTGCTCATAACATTATTCTTCAGTCATTTTTGCTATGACAAATATTTAATGTCCCCCAGTTCTCACTCACTATATTTCATCCCTATGCTTACATACTCGAGCCCTATAAGCCAGAGCATTTAGCAGTAGCCTCAGAAATAAAGTTTTTTGGGTTTTTCCCCTGCTTTTTTGAATCAGTAAGGTCATACTTCCTAGTTTCTCTTGGGAGGGGACAGAACGATGGTCTATCAATTATGGGGGTTCAATTACATACTGTATATTACTATACATACAAATAAGGCAAGGCTTACTAAAATAATTACTTTATAAAAAGAAGACAGGGAGAAGGAGAGAAAGAAGCCAGAGCACAGTGTTAGGGATCGAACTTGGAAGCTCAGTACAACTATTCTACCAGTTAAATAATTTCTCCATTTGCTAGGTTTGTCTGTTTTTATAAAAAATTATTTTATTGGGGCTGGGTGGTGGATCACCTGGTTGAGTGTACATGTTACAGTGAGTAAGTGCCCAGGTTTAAGCCCCTGGGTCACCTGCAGTGGAGAAGCCTCAGGAGTGGTGAAGCAGTGCTGCAGGTGTCTCTCTCCTTCTCTGTTTCCTCTTTCCCTCTCTATTTCTGGCTGTCTCTATCAAATAAATAAAGATATTAAAAAAACATTTTATTTATTTTAATGAGAGACAGAGAAAGCACTGCTCCATACTGGCTATGGTGGTTCTATAGGATTGAGCTTGGGCCTCAGAGCCTCAGGCAAGAAAGTCTTTTGCATAACTATTATGTCTTCTCAGACCACTAGGTTTGACTATTAAAGACAGTTCATGTCTCTTTCTTTCTTTCTTTTTTCTTTTTTTAAAGATTTTATTTATTTATTAATGAGAAAGATAGGAAGAGAGAGAGACAGAACCAGGCATCACTCTGGTACATATGCTACCAGGGATTGAATTTAGGACTTCATGCTTGAGACTCAAATCCAATGCTTTATCCACTGTGCCACTTCCTGGACCACAAGGCACAGGAATGATTTCCATTGTAAATAGAATTATAACAAAATGATTAGAGTGGGAGCAGTATTTCTTTTTTTTTTTTTTAATTTTAAAATTTATTTTAAAAAGGAGACATTAACAAAACCATAGGATAAGAGGGGTACAACTCCACACAATTCCCACCACCAGATCTCCATATCCCATCCCCTCCCCTGATAGCTTTCCTATTCTTTATCCTTCTGGGAGTATGGACCCAAGGTCACTGTGGGATGCAGAAGGTGGAAGGTCTGACTTCTGTAATTGCTTCCCTGCTGAACATGGGCATTGACTGGTCGATCCATACTCCCAGCCAGGAGCAGTATTTCAGTTGAACTTGAGAACTGTATTTAAAAGAAATACCACAATGAGGTCAGGCGGTAGCACACCGGGTTAAGCTCACATGGTGCAAAGTACAAGGACCAGCATAAAAATCCCGGTTCAAGCCCCCGGCTCCCCACATGCAGGGGGGGGGGTGCTTCACAAGTGGTGAAGCAGGTATGCAGGTGTCTTTCTCACCCCCTCTCTGTTTTCTCCTCCTCTCTCCATTTCTCTCTGCCCTATCTATGAACAAAAACATCAGTAACAACAATAATAACCACCACAACAATGATAAAACAACAAGGGCAACAAAAGGGAAAAAAAAAAACAACGAAATACCACATGAGTTTGTTTTTCTGTTTTGTTTTTAAAGATCTGAGAGTAAAATGAGAAAATTACTAAGGAGAAAACAAAGATTTGAGAGTGAAACTTATTATTAGATTAATTACATGCATTTTGTTACATGGGAATACTTAAGTATTCCCATTTAATATTTCAGATATTTTTCTTCCTCTTCCAACTAGATTAATCTTTCAAACTTGGGAAGGTTTTTGCTGTTCTACTTGGTCCTCCTAGTGGCCAGTCTATATAATGACATGCAGATAGTAATATATCTATTAATAGTATGACATTTATTCCTTATGCAGGTTATGCTTTAAATTTTTTTATTCATTTATTTATTGGAGAGAGACAGAAACTGAGAGGGCAGGGGGAGACAGAGAGGGAGAGAGACAAAGAGATATCTGCAGTAGTGCTTCACTGCTTGTGAAGATTTCCCTCTGTAGGTAGGGGCTGGGGCTTGAACCCAGGCCTTTGCACATTGTATAATATGGGTGCTAAACTAGGTGCACCCCAGCCCAGGTTATGCTTTTTTTTTTTAAAGGACTGGATAAAGGTAGGATATAGGGTTATTAGTAACTAGTGGCATTTGATGGCCAGAGCAAAACACCCAATATTTTTACAGTTTTATTTTCTTAATTATAATTTGCCACTATAAACTTTGAGAATTACAATAGGGAGGAAAGAGAGAGAGAGGGAGAGAGACAGAGCGATACCTGCAGACCTGCTTCACCAGTCATGAAGCTTTTCCCCTGCTGCTGGTGGTGTTTGTTTAAATCAGGTACACCACTGCCTGGTCCCTGTTCTAGTTTTATTATTTTTTATTTATTTTTTTAAAACTCTTTTTTTACTTTTAATTTAATTTTATATTTATTTATTCCCTTTTGTTGCCCTTGTTGTTTTATTGTTGTAGTTATTGATGTCGTCATTGTTGGATAGGACAGAGAGAAATGGAGAGAGGAGGGGAAGACAGAGAGGGGGAGAGAAAGATAGACACCTGCAGACCTGCTTCACCGCCTGTGAAGCGACTCCCCTGCAGGTGGGGAGCCAGGGCTCCCGGGATCCTTATGCCAGTCCTTGTGCTTTGTGCCACCTGCACTTAACCCGCTGAGCTACAGCCCGACTCCCCCCGTTCTAGTTTTAATATATTAGACATTGTTATCATTGTGCTCAATTCACTTTTTTTTTTTTTTTTTTTTTTTGCTGCCAGGGTTATTGCTGGGTCTCGGTACGTGCACTACAAATCCTGGAGGCTATTTTTTCCCTTTTGTTGCCCTTGTTGTTTATCATTGTTGCTGTTGTTATTGTTATTGTTGCCATTCTGTTGTTGTTGGGTAGAACAGAGAGAAATGGAGAGAGGAGGGGAAGACAGAGAGGGGAGAGAAAGATAGACACCTGCAGACCTGCTTCATCGCTTGTGAAGCGATCCCCCTGCAGGTGGGGAGATGGGGGCTTGAACCAAACCAGGATCCTTGCGCTGGTCCTTGTGCTTCATGCCATGTGCGCCTAACCTGCTGCATTACATCCTGGCCCAACTCACTTCATAGTCTTTAGTGTTAGTTTAGGTTTACTGTAATGATATTTTGTTTGAAGAGTGTGTGGCGACCAGACACCAACCTGGATTACATACACGGCAAAGTGGTGCACTATCCAAGTTGAGCTATTTTGAATTATTTATTTTTGAAGATTTTATTTATTCATGAGGAAGATAGGAAGAGAGAGAGAGAGAAAGAACCAGACATCACTGTGGTACATATGCTGCAGGGGATTGGATTTGGGACCTAATACTTGAGAGTACAATGCTTTACCCACTGTGCCACCTCCCAGATCACCAGCCATGAATTATTCAAAATCTTTAAAGTATCTTTTTTTTTTTTTTTTACCAGAGCACTGCTCAGCTCTAGTTTATGGTGGTGTAGGGCATTGAGCCTGGGACTTGTGAGCTTCAGGTATGAGAATCTCTTTGCATGACCATATGCTACTCCACCCCCACCTAACACCCTGACACCCTTTTATTTTTTATTTTATTATTATTTTTTAAAGATTATTTATTTATTTATTTATTTAGAGAAAGAGAGGAGGAGAGAAAGAACCAGACATCACTCTGGTACATGTGCTGACGGGGACCAAACATAGGACCTCATGCTGGAAAGTCCAATGCTTTATCCACTGCGCCACCTCCCGGACCACTCCGCCGCACTTTTAAAGCATCATTTGAAATTATGTTCAAGTACTGAAAGAGAAATAAGTGGTGTAGGGTTGAGAGGAAAAATTGTTGGAGCCTGAGTAGGGAAAAAGTAAGATTTGATATCTAAGCAGAAAGAGATGCCCTGGCATGGAAGTCTGGATCCTTCTCTCATCATAATAGGAAAATAGGCTAAGTATGCATGTACAAAAGAGGTGCATTGGTAGACTTACTGTTTAGTACTTGTAAATGGAAAATAGTCACCAGCTGGAATTAAGGACAGATAAGATATTGGAGATTTAACAAGTGAAAAGGTATAGAAGAGTTATCCTGGAGAGTGGGTGGATAAGGACAGGACTGGTATTACTTTGAGCTTAGTGGTATTGAACTTAAAATGAGACTAGTTTTAATTTTATTATTATCTTTATATGTTTATTGGATGGAGACAACCAGAAATCGAGATGGAAGGGGAAGGTAGAAAAGGAGACAGAGAGACACTTATAGCCCTGCTTCACCACTTGCAAAGTTTTCCCTTTGCAGGTGGGGACTGAGGCTTGAACGTGGATCCTTATGCATTGCGACATGTGTGCTCAGCTAGGTGCACCACCACCTGGCCCTGAGAGTAGTTTTCATAGGCTCTTCCCTCCTCTCCCCCCCAGTTACTACCAGCTTTTGTGCTGTAGTTGCAGAGTATATATGGTGATTCAGCCTGCATTTGAGTTCAGCTGGGTAGATAACTTGTAGAGGAGAACAATAAAACTAGGGTGTATGATGGAAGAATGATTATTAACTGACTATGGAATTGAAGTTGGTTAAGGAGGGAAGTGAAGAGTGAGGCTGTAAAAAAATGTGGTATGAGTGGTCCAGGAGGTGGCGCAGTGGATAAAGCACGGGACCCTTGACATGAGGTCCTGAATTCAATCCCTGGCAGCACATGTACCAGAGCTATATCTGGTTCTTTCTCTCTCTCCTCCTATCTTTCTCATAAATATATAAATAAAATATTTAAAAAATAAAAATGTAGTATGATCCATTGTTGTTATACTCCGGGGCTGGCTTCTCGGGCGGGTAACAGAGATGACCAGAGACACACAGCTGAGCTGAGAACGCAGTTTAATCTTTATTCACGGGCGGGCAAACATGTGCTCTTCTGTCTTTCTCTTCGGCAGAGAGGGACTCTCAAACTAATCACCACACAGATCTGTCCTGCATCCTTCTCCTCTGGCGGCTGGGGCAGGAACTCAGGAAGTACGTAGGGTAGGGGCTGGGGAGAATGGAGTAGCGGGAAAACTAGCAAGGGCCAAACCAAATCTCCCGGCAGGGGAGAGCGAGACCAAACCAATGTGAAGCATAGGAACAATCAATGTGTTCATTGTATATCCCACATAGTCAAAGAGTTGTAGGAGCTGTGCATCAAGAGAGTAAGTTGGGGGGTGTTCGGCGGTAGCGCAGTGGGTTAAGAGAAGGTGGTGGAAAGTGCAAGGACCAGCATAAGGATCCCGGTTGGAGACCCCCGTTCCCCACCTGCAGGGGAGTCATTTCACAAGCGGTGAAGCAGGTCTGCAGGTATCTATCCCCCCCCATCTTCCCCTCCTCTCTCCATTTCTCTCTGTCCTATCCAACAACAACGACATCAATAAAAACAACAACAAAACAACAAGGGCAACAAAAGGGAATAAATAAATAAATAATGTTGTTTTCGCCGGGCTGGCTTCACGGGCAGGTAACAGACGACCAGGGACTCATGGTTGAGCTGTAGGCAGTATCTCTTTATTCATGCAGGACGCAGCACAATCTAAGCCGAGCTAAGCTAAACTCAAGTTAAAGTAAAACTCACAATGCTGTCTTTATATATACTTGCCAAGTAGGGTGGAAACAGGATGTGACATAGAGAGGGTGGAGAGAAAAGTGACTGGTGAAAATCAGAGTGTGACAAGGAGGGGGCAGAGCAGGTGAGAATCCTATCACTGAACCACCAATGCCCTGGAGTGCTTTATGTAAATGTAAAAGTGATTTATGTAAATAGACCAAAGCTTTGAATGGGATTAAATCTATCCCTATATAGGCATATGGTTAAGCAGAAGCCAGGGGGAGCTGGCATACTATCCAACATCTCCCCCTTTCTTTTTAACTATTTGCCATAGTATCAGGATTGTGGGGTGAACAGAAACCTATATCGTACAGGCATTTTCAAAAGAACTGGCATAAGACATGGAAAACAAAATAGGCGAACAGCAATAACCAGTGTGATGCCAAGGGGAACGTTTCTTGCCTCAAAGGGCAAGGTCTAGCAGGCAAAAGGGCATTTCTTGCCTCTGGGAGTGCTTCATGCCTCTGGGGGCATCTCTTGCCTCTTGGGGCGCTTCATACCTCTGTGGGCATAACCTAATAAGGAGGGGAAGTTTTCTGCCTCTGGGACAGAGCCTGCAGGCGAGGGGACATGGTCTATAAAGTCTCAAGGCAATTGGCTGAAGTTAGTCTTTGAGAAACACAGCAGCGTGTACCAGTAAGTCCGATGGAGGTGTCAGTCCAAAGTAGCTGACCACAGAAGAAAATGCCAGAGGATGAAATGCTGCACGTCTGTCTCGATGGGGAATGTCGGCCACCAGAATTCTGCTTTTCTGTAGAGAGTGAGCTTTGGAGTCTGTGAATCTGTTTCTGCAGGTCGTGCCAGGTCTCATCACTGGTTTCCGGGGGTGTGTTGTAATCATTCCATCTTGTGGGCGATGTCAGAGAACAGGGGTCCAAATGGATTTCCAGAATTTTTCATTTGAGTAGATGCTTTTTCATGTGAAGACTTGACAGCTGAAATTCACTTACTTGTCAAACAAAACTTATAGCAGATTAGAAGTTTATTATAATTGATAATTCCATTATAATTGGAAGTCCTTTCTAGTATGATTTTAAGGTTGTTTAAACAGTTTAAACTCAATAAAATGTGGAAAGGTAAACAGAAGAACCACGGTTAAAAGCCTCAGGCATGAGAATAATTAACATAATCATTGCACTATCTGCCCCACCCATAACTCATACAGTTTTCAGGATTAAACGTTTCAGATTCATGTCAAGACATAAAAGAGAAATCAAAGGAGGGAAAAAATAATTTTTTGGATTGTTTCTGGATGTCTCTAGAAATCATGGCTGCATCCAGCTTTTTTTTTTTTAAGTCAATGTCAAACAAAAATTCAGTCATTCAAATCATTCTCTTATGAAACGCAACTTGAACCAGATTATTAAGATCTCACCATGTAGGATTAAGAGTCCCCAGAGGGTGTCCTAGTCCAAAAAGCTCCTCGAAATTCCATTTAGGGTGCTTCTGACTGTTCCTGCTGGATTGCTTCAGGCACCCATTTTTAAAAGTGTCTTCCCATCGAAGAAAGAATCCAATCAGGAGAGTAGAACTAACCATGTGTCTCCATTCTTGGGGACTGCCAGGGTACTGGAGAATGCTCCTCAAACTAGAGTAGTCCTTCTCCATGGGAAACATTCGAGAAGAAGTCCAGAAAGTTCCAGGGGAAATCACCATGCATATCCCAAGGTCTACGATCACGGTCATAAAGAACCAAACTGTGGCCCAGAGCAAAATGTAGTCCTTTTCCTCAGGAAACATGAGAGAAGGAATCCAGAAAGTCCAAGGAGAAATCTCCATGCATCTCCCAAGCTCTATGATCCCGGTCATAAGAAACCAAAGTTCCTGGTCAGGGAACCAAAGTGTGGCCCAGAGTAAAATGTTCCAGAGACAGAGAAACTGTCTCATAATGAAACAGTAGAGGCTTTGGCAAACCTCTTCATAAGTAGAAGAGAAGACCATAGTGCATAGGTAGGCAAAGTCTTCACTTATCTGGGAGTTGTGCAGGTCCAGTCCCACGTTGTAGTGCCATATGTTGTTTTCGCTGGGCTAGGTTGTTTCAGCATTGTGAGTTTTAGGGTACTTGAGTTTAACTTAGCTCATCTTAGACTGTGCTGCGTCCTGCATGAATAAAGAGATACTGCCTACAGCTCAACCATGAGTCCCTGGTCGTCTGTTACCTGCCCGTGAAGCCAGCCCGGCGAAAACAACCTAACCTGTAGAAAACACTGCTGTGTTTCTCAAAGACTAACTTCAGCCAGTTGCCTTGAGACTTTATAGACCATGTCCCCTCGCCTGCAGACTCTGTCCCAGAGACAGAAAAGTTCCCCTCCTTATTAGGTTATGCCCATAGAGGCATGAAGCGCCCCAAGAGGCAAGAGATGCCCACAGAGGCAGGAAACGCCCTTTGAGGCAAGAGATGCCCCCAGAGGCATGAAGCACTCCCAGAGGCAAGAAATGCCCTTTTGCCTGCTAGGCCTTGCCCTTTGAGGCAAGAAAAGCTCCCCTTGGCATCACACTGGTTATTGCTGTTCGCCTATTTTGTTTTCCATGTCTTATGCCAGTTCTTTTGAAAACGCCTGTACGATATAGGTTTCTGTTCACCCCACAATGGCCATTAGTTAAAAAGAAAGGGGAAATTGTTGGTATGCATGAGACCCCTTCTGTTTCATTTGGTTTAAATCCCCCCTGCTTAACACTATTCTATTTACATAACCACTTCATTCTATTTACATAACCACTGTTAACAAGCACCACCCTCCCTCCAGGGCATTGGTGGTTCAGTGATAGGATTCTCACCTGCTCCACCTCCTCCTTGTCACACTCTGATTTTCACCAGTCACTTTTCTCTCCACCCTCTCTATGTCACATCCTGTTTCCACCCTACTTGGCAAGTATATATAAAGACAGCATTGTGAGTTTTACTTTAACTTGAGTTTAGCTTAGCTCGGCTTAGATTGTGCTGCGTCCTGCATGAATAAAGAGATACTGCCTACAGCTCAACCATGAGTCTCTGGTTGTCTGTTACCCACCTGTAAAGCCAGCCCGGCGAAAACAACAAAATAATTTTAAAAAGAGAGTCAGTTGGAATATAGGAGAATGTAGACAGAAATGTGCAAGCTTAAAAACTGTAATTAGGGAAGGGTGTGCAGTTATTGCTAAAGGTAGATACATGATTAGGAGAATGGATGCCTGAGTTAAGGGGAGGAACACAGTCAATGGAAAAGAGATCAAGCAACTAAAAGGCCATGGTGTTGGAAAGATCATTCACATTGGTAGTGAATTAGCACAAATTTTACTTGCATATGTTGTTATATTTGGAAGAAGTGAAAATGAGCAAATAGACTAGGCATAATCACCACCATTTCTTGATTTGTTCCTTATTTCCTATACTATTCCACACTTCCTATACTTCCTTATAACCTTTCATGATTCAAAATAAAATCTTCTAGAAAATTATTATTAGTGAGAGAAAGAGAGAGAGAGAGAGACAGACCGAGACCAAAGTAATAATATTCTGGGTTGTGAAATGCCAGGGACTGAACTCAGGACCTCATGCTTCAGAGCCCAATGCCTTATCAGCTGTGCACCCTCGCAGGTCATGATTTGGAGTACTCTTACATTTTTATTAAGGGTCCTGTAAATCTAACAGAAGCTTAAGAAGTATAGAAGCAATTATCAATCATGCTAATAGATCAAACCTAAAAGATATAGACACAGTTATTTGTTGTGCTAACAGGTTGATAATAGTCATTTATACATTTTGAGGGAAGTTTCAGTTTTTCATTTCCTTTGTGCATGGTTTCTGCTTTGTGTTTTGGTCTTAGCAATTGAGCTGAAGGAGTGTTACCCTAACTGTACTGAAATAATCTTTGTGGTAAAGAAAACAGCAAGTTTAAAGGTGACTAATATATTTTTGAAACATTTTCCCTTTTCTTTATAGCTTGTTATCTGAATAGTACAAATTTATACAACATAAGAACTAAACACATTAAAAATGTATTTAATAGAGGGCCAGGTGGTAGTGCAGCAGGTTAAGTGTGCATGGCGCGAAGCACAAGAACTGGCTCCAGGATCCTGGTTTGAGTCACCCCTGGCCCTGCACCTGCAGGGGAGTTGCTTCATGAGCGGTGAAGCAAGTCTGCAGGTGTCTTTCTCTCCCCTTCTCCGTCTTCCCCTCCTCTCTCGACTTCTCTCTATCCTATCCAGCAGTAACAACAACAATAATAATAACAACAGCAATAAACAACAAGGGAAAAAATAGCTTTCAGGAGGAGTGGATTCATAGTGCAGGCACCAAGCCCCAGCAGTAACTCTGGAGGCAAAAAAAAATTAATAATTTACTGTTATATTACCTAGCTTTTTATTAGCCTTAAAGAGAATCTTTTAAAAAATATTTATTTATTTATTCCCTTTTGTTGCCCTTATTGTTTTATTATTATAGTTATTATTGTTGTTGTTATTGATGTTGTCGTTGTTGGATAGGACAGAGAGAAATGGAGAGAGGAGGGGAAGACAGAGAGGGGGAAAGAAAGGCAGACACCTGCAGACCTGCTTCATCACTTGTGAAGCGACTCCCCTGCAGGTGGGGAGTCAGGGTTCGAACCAGGATCCTTAGGCCGGTCCTTCTGCTTTGTACCACATGCACTTAACCCGCTGTGCTACAGCCTGACTCCCAAAGAGAATCTTTATATATTTTATTGCTATATTGAGCTCTCCTTATGATTTATTGTTTATTTATGGATCTTATATAACTAATTAGAACATGAAAGTAAGTTCTATTAATTGTGCTTTTGGTTCAGACTTTGTTATATTTCCTTTTGGCATATTATTAAGTAAATGTCAACATGTATGTATATATTTACTGACAAAATAGTCACATTAAATTTTTTCTTTGTTTTTCAGAAGTGATGAATGAACGATCTCAATTTCACATTTTTTGGGGGGCTCCAATTGGTCCACTGAAAATGACAGTATCACAAGAACGGGATTCTTTAACATCTGCTGCTGATCCCTGGAAAAAATTTTGTCTCTTATACAATCAACATTCTTCACACATGAAGGGCGGCAAATGCAAGCATAGAAATCTTGACGACTATCAGATCCCAGAGACTGTTGGCCCTGAAGACCTTCTTAGTCACCATTTTCCAACAAACTCTAATAATAGATCAGTTCATGTGAAGGATGACTTTATAAACTGTCCTTCTGAAACACAGAGTATAAAATGCCAGGAGATTCACCCATCTGAGATGAATGATACAACTAATTCTGATGTGCAAATGTGTGAATTTAAGTGCAGAGTTCAACATTCAGTGGAAGAAGAAAAGTGTCAAACTCTTATCAGTAGAAATGAAAAGATCACACATGAACAGCATAAAAATACATCAAATACCTGTGATAAAAACCTTCAGAATAATTCCCTTCTGTTGGATCATAAATGTGCAGTTGCGTTGGATTTGGGGTATGATACTGAACAGACTAACACAAGGTCAAGAGCTGGTGAAACAAAGTGTGTACCAGCAGAACATCATGAAATACAAAAGTTCTTTTCCTCTAACACAGTAGCCAAGTCAAAATCTGCAGGTACAGTTAGGAAAATCTCGGATCTTAAAATATCCACAGATACCGAATTTCTCAGTATAATGACCTCCAGCCAGGTGGCATTTTTAGCTCAAAGGGAGTATACATGTCAGGATTCTATAAATAAAGACACTATGAACTTGGAGACTGAGCCAAAGAAAAGTCATGGGGAAGTAAGAATAACTAAAGACCATTTTCAGCCTAGTGATAACTTCACAGGAGGATGTGAAGATGGACAAAATGAAGCACATTCCCTTGAACTTTTTAGTCCTATTTATCCTGAAACAGAAGATAACCACATTCACATAAACTCTGAAAAAGGTCTTGAAAAAAATATAAGCTCTGAAGAGCAATTGCCACCAAATGAGACATATATTAAATTGTGTAACTCAGGGCTATTGTGTTCCCAATTAAATACCTTCCATCAAAGTTCTGTTAAAAGAAGTCACACCTCTGAAGGTCAATCAGGCCACTCTAAAATCCTTCACGTATCTAAAAAAATTAAGTTGGTTTCTAATGCAAGAGAAGTAAACCAGAAGAAGGTGTCTAAGTTTAAGGGTATTACAAAAACATCATTAATAAAAGACTGTGATTCAAAAAGTCAGAAGTATAATTGTTTAGTCATGGTGTTATCTCCATGTCATGTGAAAGAAGTAAGCATAAAATCTGGGCCAAATGCTGGCTCTAAGGTGCCACTAGCAACAATTGTAGTAACTGACCAATCCAAAATTCAGAAAAAAGTTGTTCTGTGGAGAACTGCAGCATTTTGGGCGCTCACAGTGTTTCTTGGAGACATACTACTACTCACAGGTGAGGTCATCATGGTATTATGGTAGTTTACTTTATAATGTTGTGGCCTCCTCCCCTACCTCCCCCCCTCACCTCTTTGAGCCTTTTGAGGACTAGTTTCTTCTCATCTTTTGCCTCTCTGGGCTCTGTCTTGATTGATATCCATAACAGATTTCTTTCCGAATCACCAGAATCCTTTGTGTTGGTGTTTCTGGACCTTTGTTCTATCTTTCTTAGTTTTGTCCCTCCTTTTCACTCATTTCCCTTAGGAAACTTCTAGTTACTCCTCTTGTTCATTCAGATCATATCATCAGGCTGTGTCTCTTATCTTTGATTTTGTTTATATATGACTTATCTTAAACCTTCTTCCATAATTATAATAGCATTCATATGATGGAAGGACTGTGTTCCCAATATTTACTTTATAAATATCCCTAATGTTTATCCCCTAAACTGCTGCCTCCTTCTCTTTCTCTTCTTTAATTCTGATAATGCTCAGCTCTGACTCATAGTGGTGCTAGGGATCAAACCAGGGACTTAGAAACCTCAGGCATGAAAGTTTTTGTATAACCATTCTGCTGTCTCCCCAGTCCTGTTTGTTAGTCTTATTAACTTGTTTTATGTGAACTTATGTTGCAGAGTTGAAATCTATTTTTTTAGAAGCAGAATTAAAAAAAATATTTATTTATTTTCCCTTTTTGTTGACCTTGTTTTTTATTCTTGTTGTTGTAGTTATTATTGTTGTTCTTATTGATGTCGTCATTGTTGGATAGGACAGAGAGAAATGGAGAAAAGAGAGGAAGACAGAGAGGGGGAGAGAAAGATAGACACCTGCAGACCTGCTTCACCACCTGTGAAGTGACTCCCCTGCAGGTGGGGAGGTGGGGGCTTGAGCCGGGCTTTGCGCCACGTGCACTTAACCCGGTGTGCTATCACCGGACTCCTGAAATTTAATTTTTTTTTCATTATTAGTGATTTAACATCGGTTTACAAAATTAGAAGATTTCAGACATGTAGTTTCACACCTACAAGTTTACATGCAATTCACCACATTCACCACCAAAGTCCTTGTGCTCCCCACCCCTTACTCCTTCTCTCTGATAACTACTATAGTTTTTATAAAGTCTTAGAGAAAGACTATACTTTCAGGAATCATTTCTATAGTTTTTTAAAGTCTTTGAGACAGTTTGGTCCTTTTTTCTTTGCAAACAAGTTAATTTCTTTTATCTATATTTTTATGTTTTAATTATTTAATGGGATAGAGATAGAGAAGTTGAGAGGGAAGGGGAGATAGAGAGGGAGAGACAGAGAGATACCTGCAGCACTGCTTCACCACTTTGAAGCTTTCCCCCTGCAGGTGGAGACCAGGGGCTTAAACCCAGCTTCCTGTGCACTGTAACATGTCCACTCAACCAGGTGTGTCATTGCCTGATCCCTAGTTATCTGTATTCTATGTATTAATGAAATCATTTGGTAATTAACTGTCTTTCATCTCTTTACGTAGGAAATTTGTTCTGTGAGTGTTGACAAAACAAGCTTCCCAAACTATAAAGAGAGAATGTGGACCATGGTCATTTTACCAAAACCATTATTGTCACAGTGTAAAGGCCTTTTCTTAGCAGATGAAAACTCAACAATACTATCTATATTGTTCCCAGTTTTTAAAAAAAAAATCATTTATTAATGAGAGAGAGAATACCACAGCACCACTCTGGCATATACAGTGCCAGGAATTGAACTCGGAACCTATTCAAATAGTCTAGCCACTGTGCCACACCTCCGTAGTGTTTTGTATGGTGACTATTACAGTTTCTTTATTTCCTTTTTTTTTTTTTTAATTGGAGCACAGATTAGCTTTGGCTTATGGTAGTGTGGGGGACTGAACCTGGGACTTTGGAGCCTCAGGCATGAGAGTTTATTTGCATAACCATTATGCTATCTACCCCCCATTCTCATTTCCCTCTTATAGGATGTTTAGATTATATGTTCATGAGTACTTTTACAAATCATGAGGGAGTCTTTTTACTATGAGTGAGTTCCTGGGTCCAAGCATCTCCCCTCTTCCCTTCCATTTTGGGAGCACCATGTGTGGTGGAACAGTACTGCTGTATTTCTCCTTTCATTCCTTGCTGTTTCTTTCCTTCTATGGGAGGAGAAAAGGTCACTGGGATTGGTAGAATAATGCAGATATGAAGCCCCAATGAAACTTCGGTGGGGAAAAAAAAAAATCAGCTATTCTTGTTTGTTTTGTATTATTCCCTTCAGAAAAAAAAAGTATGCAGTTTGCCAGTTCTAAATAAGTTTCTTCTGTCTGTGTGAAACAGATGGAAAGTGTTTGAATTTGATGAAAATGAGACCAAGAAGAAGTTAAGCTTAATGGCATGTCTAAATAAATTTTTTCCACTAAAGTATTAAAGAAGTTAAAAGTATTTGTTAAATTAAAGTATTAAATATTTTCCATTGTCTTAATTAAGTACTGAACTCAAGTTTATGTAGAAATTCATGAGTAAAATTCCACTTTGATAGTATCCAGTTGTACATTATTGTCTCTCTAAGTTGAACACTTATATATACCCCCAAACTGAAGAATTCCCACCTAACTGTGGGAAGTTCGATGCTTAATGAACAATCAGCTGAGGAGGGAAGGGAGTAGGCGAGGGGAATAGGAAGCAGGGGTGGGACTATCAGTTCCATTCCACCCTATCACCCGTAATTAAGATCCCAATGATCAAATACAGGTTTTATAGTCTAGTTGTTTTTTTAAGCCATTGAGGTTTTTATTTATTTATTCCCTTTTGTTGCCCTTTTTTTAAATTGTTGTAGTCATTATTGTTGTTATTTATGTCGTCGTTGTTGGATAAAACAGAGAAAAATGGAGAGAGGAGGGGAAGACAGAGAGGGGTAGAGAAAGATAGGCACCAGCAGACCTGCTTCACTGCCTGTGAAGCGACTCCCCTGCAGGTGGGGAGCCAGGGGCTCTAACAGGGATCCTTCTGCCAGTCCTAGTGCTTTGCGCCACGTGCACTTAACCTTCTGCGCTACTGCCAGACTCCCAAAGCCATTGAGCTTTTTATATTGGTTTATTTATTTTCCCTTTTGTTGCCCTTGTTTTTTATTGTTGTTGTAGTTATTATTGTTGTTATTGATGTCGTTGTTGTTGGATAGGACAGAGAGAAATGGAGAGAGGAGGGTAAGATAGAGGGGGGAGAGAAAGACACCTGCAGACCTGCTTCACTGCCTGTGAAGCGACTTCCCCAGGTGGGAAGCCGGGGGCTTGAACCGGGATCCTCATTCAGGTCCTTGTGCTTTGCCACGTGCGATTAACCCACTGCGCTACCGCCCAACTCCCGTTTATTGTTGTTATTGCTGTCATCATTGTTGGACAGGACAGAGAGAAATCGAGAGAGGACGGGAAGACAGAGAGAAGGCGAGAAAGATAGACATCTGCAGACCTGCTTCACGCTTGTGAAATGACTTCCCTGCAGGTGGGGAGCCGGGGGCACGAACCGGAATCCTTAGGCTGGTACATTGCGCCAATTGTACATTGCCACTTGCGTTTAACTCACTGCTACCGCCTGACTTCCGCCCTTGCTGTTTTTATCGTTGTTGTGGTTATTATTGTTTTTATTGATGTCGTTGTTGCTGGATAGGACAGAGAGAAATGGAGAGAGGAGGAGAAGACGGTGTGTGTGTGTGTGTGTGTGTGTGTGTGTGTGTGTGTGTGTGTGTGTGAAAGACACCTGTAGACCGCCTGTGAAGCAACCCTCCTGTAGGTGGGGAGCTGGGGGCTCGAACCCAATGCGCTACCACCCAGCGCCCTATCTGCTTTTCTTTTATGCACTACTGCTTTGGAACCAACAACTTTTCTTCGTAACTCTTAATAGTTTCTTCTAATTTGTCATAAATATATACTATAACATTTTCCTGCAGTAAATAAGAGCAATTAAAATGACTCCGTCCAAATAGTGAGCTTCCATAATAATATCATTTGAATATGCAGGTGCAATTTTGTTATTTTACCTGAACATAGATATAACTATTTTTTTTTAATTTTTTAAAATCTTTATTGATTTTGAATAGAGACAGAAATTGTGAGAGAAGGGGGAATATTGCAGAAGAGAGACAGAGACACCTGCAGCCCTGATTCACCACTTGTGAAGCTTTCCCCCTGCAGGTGCGAGATATAACTATTGATAGGTTCCGTCTTCAGGTTCGCTAATTTATAATTTTGTGCCTCTTAGCACAAAATGCCTCTCTGAAGTTCAGTTGCTTGGCATTGATCACATGCATACTATTTTGCTAAGATTAATAGGTTAATTACAGTATGAAAAGTTGATTACATCATCAGAACTTTTTTCTTTTCATTTCTAGATGTTACTGTTCATGAAGATCATTGGGTTGGTGAGACAAAACTGCAGTCAACATTTACCAGTCAGTTATTAAATCTTGGGAGTTGTTCGTCTGTCCAGCCTGAAGAATGTAAGATGTGTTTTGAATATAAGCATCTCAAGTTTTTTTTATTGTTATTTACTTATTGAATAGAGACAGCCGGAAATTCAAAGGGAAGGGGGAGATAAAGAGGAAGAGAAACAGACAGACACCTGCAGCCCTGCTTCACCACTCATGAAACTTTCCCCTTGCAGGTGGGGACCAGGGGCTTGAACCTGGGTCCTTGCACATTGTAGCATGTGCAGTCAACCCCATGCACCACCACCCGGCCCCAAGAATCTTAAGTTTTTAAGGGATATACAAATACTAGGAAAAAAACAGAGCTAAAATGGTTTTAAAAATACCTTCTTAATAGGTCAGCTGGAGAGTGTTCATTTATTTTCTTTGAGAACAACTATAGACTATAAAAATGAACATGCACATTTCAGATCATATTTATTTCATGAAATATTTGGGGATTATTATTCATTGGGTATTTTGTTTTTTTAATGTTTTTCTTTATTTTTTTAAATTTTATTTATTTATTTTCCCTTTTGTTGACTTTGTTGTCTTTTTATTGTTGTTGTAGTTATCATTGTTGTTGTTATTGATGTCATTGTTGTTAGATAGGACAGAGAGCAATGGAGAGAAGAGGGGAAGACAGAGAGGGGGAGAGAAAGATAGACACCTGCAGACCTGCTTCACCGCCTGTGAAGTGACTTCCCTGCAGGTGAGGAGCTGGGGGCTCGAACCGGGATCCTTACTTGGGTCCTTGTGCTTTGCTCCACATGCGCTTAACCCACTGCGCTACCGCCCAACTCCTGGGGTATTTTGTTTTACTTTTTTTTTTTTTTTTTAGGAGAAAGTATAGTTATGGTGTTTCTTACCTATTAAGGAAGTCATAGGCTATTTTTCCATAAAAATTGGACTTAAGTCATCAGACATAGAATTTAGTATTCCACGTGATTCTTTAACCCCCCAAATTTTTTCTGTGGAACTCTTGTGCCTCTGGTGAAGAACCCTTAAGGTGGGACTGGGAGATAGCTCACCCAGTAGAGGGCACATTTTCATGTATGAGGATCTCTAGGTGTGAGCCACTTGGGTGCACTGTGGGAAAGTTTCATGAACTGAAGAGCAGTGGTGGGGTGTCTCTCCTTTCTCTGATTCCCTCTTCCTCTTTGTCTCTCAAGCTCTATCTGTAAAAAGTAAGGAAAAAAAAAACAAACCCTTGAGGTAAGAAAAAGAGAATGGGATTACAGATATTTGTTTGAATACTTGTCTTCTAGTGCCAGTAAAAATTACCTTCCTGGGGGCTGGGCAGTAGCACAGCAGGTTAAGCACACAAAGTGCAAAGCAAAAGGACCTGCTCAAGGATCCCGGTTCAAACCCTCATTCCCCACCTGCAGGGGGTGAAGTGTCACTTTTCAAGCAGTGAAGCAGGTCTGCAGGTGTCTGTCTTTCTCTCCTCCTCTCTCTCTTCTTCTCCTCTCAATTTTTCTCTGTCCTATCCAGCAACAACAATAGCAGCAACAACAATGGGGATAAAAAAGATGGCCTCCAGGAGCAGTGGATAACCCTGGAGGCAAAACAAAACCAAAAAACAAACAAAAGACACCTTCCTTCTCTGAGATCCACTTCTCCTCTTTAAAATAAAAGAAACTGTTGAGTGAAGGAACCAGTAGCTATATTTCTCTCTAGGAAATGGAAAACAAATTAAGACCGCGTAAACTAATAGTTAGAATTTTCAGTCAGCAGAATGTGAATTCTGTGTCTTTAAGCAAGTTGCTTAACCCCACTTACACTCCTGTCTCTTCATCTATAAAATGAAAACAGAATGCATGTTGCTTGTAGGGTTGTTATGAAGATTAAGTGAGAGAATGTACATAAGATTAATACATAGTAACAATAATGTGATAAGTAACATTATATCTGAAAGAGTATTTAACAGTGTCATATAAAAATAGATAACTATCTGTCCACATTTATACATAGTTGCCCCCCTTTTAAAAATTTCTTTATTGGGGAATTAATGTTTTACATTCGACAGTAAATACAATAGTTTGTACATGCATAACATTTCCCAGTTTTCCATATAACAGTTCCTTAAGGTTGTAGAAATGGATCATCCATCATCTCTACAACTATCTGTCCACATTTATACATAGCTGCCCCCCGCCCTTTTCTCTCTTCCCCTCCAGGCTACTCATAACATCATAGCTGCCTCCGTATGTCCTTCTCTTCCTTCTCTCTCTGGGTGCTGATGGAGTTGGAGTTCAGAGCCCTCTTATCTTAATCCTATCACTTCTCCCCTGCTGTGAGTATGGATCAAGGTTATTTTGGGGGAACAGAAGGTAGGAGTTCTGACTTCTGTAATGGTTTCTCTGCTGAGCATGAGTGTTGACAGGTTGATCCATACTCCCAGCCTGTTTCTATCTCTTCTTAGTGGGTCAGAGCTCTGGAGATGCTAGGGTCCAGGACACAACGGTGAGGTCATCTGCCCAGAGAATTCAGAGTGGAGTCATGGTAGCATCTGTAGCCTGATGTCTGGAGATGACATGACCTAAGTTGAGATAGAATGATTAATGAACAGAAACCAAAAAGTGTATTAGAAGAGATGAGATTAGGTATTTTAAGGTAGAAGAAAGCTAGGGAAACCATTTTAGGCATGTTCCTGGGGGCACACAACCATGATAGTTTTGCTTGAGTTTGGTAGCTAGTCTGAGGTTGGATAAGAATATTGTCTAAGAGAATGGTATCAGAGTAGAGAAAAGGGCTAGAAAGTTGGATTAGGGCAGCGAGTACCTCCTGTTCTTGAAAAATTTTTTTTTTTTTGTGGCTATATTTACCTCCACTCACCTGCTCCAGGGCCTATATATATATATATATATATATATATATATATATATATCTCACTGTAGGCTATACTCATTTCAGGACCAGTCTTTTTCAAGTGGCAGGGCAGGATACCCCCAGGCTCCCTTTGGAGACTGGGGCTATCCATACCGTCATTGCTTTATGATGAGGAAGAGGTCCTGGGAGGGCCCACAAGATTCTGTTCCTTATGGAAGCAACCAGTGGTAGTAGAGAGAGAGAGACCTTTTAGGGTTCTAGGCTCATCATGTGTATGGGAATCCAAGGATTCTCTAACTAGGCCCCAGATGATGAGGTGTGTGATATTGACCAAACGGGCCATTATTAAGTGGGCCAGTTTCTTGCTCTTATCCAACTTTTGTAGTCCTCCCTTTATCTGATGATCTTAGATTTTTCTCTCAGTTGTTTAGGCATTGAGTATCATTTGTTGAGCCCAACCAGAGTTAGGTTTTTGGTATCTGTCTTCTTTAGCTTTCTGCAAGGCTGCCCAGCTAATTTGGTCTAAGTCAAATCAATTACAGAATTTATGATGCCTTCTTTAGGCACTTCAACCATTATTGAGCACTTTGACTTTGAGTTATATAATTTCCCCTCATTTATGGATATCTGTACATCTGTTTCCAGTGTCCTAAACCCTAGCCTAATCTGGTATCTGTTACTTAGCTAAATGACGTGCCATTTAAAGTGGATGTAAGTGTCCCATGTGTTAGGAAAGGTCTCACCAAATTTGAAGAGTTTCGAAGTTGACTTCTCAGACTTGGTATCTCTGTTTACAGTCCATAGTAGGATTTTAATAGTAGTATAATGTGGGGTGGCAGCACCAGTAGCGATTTGGTTGAAGGCGACAGAGGTGGTATAGCAGTAAGGAATCATAGAGAAGGAATATCAAGAAGTATGGGCATATCCTATAAGTACCAGGACTAGGAGAAATCAGAGTCTTAAAGAGAGTTAAGGAGTTTCTTATAGTCTTAGAAAGAGTTAAAATATCAATAATTAATTATTATTATAACCAGGTTAGTTGGGGGGTTTGTTTTCTATGGTAATCCAATGGTTAGTACCTATATTAATATACTTGACTTCACTATGCTTTGAACCCTTTCAGTGGTATCTGAACCTCTTTGTATTTTAGATACTTACAAGGCCAAAAGGTCTTGATCTGTCTGGCTTAAAGCTGTAGTTGATTTGGGTGTTTACAGATAATATATATATATATATATATATATATATATATATATATATATATACACACACATATATGTATATATATATTTTATTATGGTAGTGTGGGGGATTGAATCTTGGACTTTGGAGCCTCAGGCGTGAGTGTCTCTTTGCATAACCATTATGCTTGCTATCTACCCTCACCCCAGAGCTACATTTTCAGATACATTTTTAGAGCTCCATAAACAATCTAACCCCCTTCTTCTTCTTCTAGCGTTTGCCCTTCTTCCGTAGCCAGTCAACAGCGTCAGGTTGAGCCTGATGTAAAGTTTCGAGACCTCCTTTGAATCTGGAGAGGTGGCAGTCGTTGACTATGTGGGTCATAGTCTGACTGTAGCCGCAGGGGCAGTTCGGGTCGTCTCTGGCTCCCCAGCGATGGAACATAGCGGTGCACCGGCCATGGCCTGTTCGATAGCGATTGAGGAGGGCCCAATCATAACGTGCTAGGTCAAAGCCGGGTTGACGCTTGCAGGGGTCTGTGATGAGGTGTTTGTTCTTTACCTCAGCTGACTGCCAACTCTATTTCCAAGAGTCTGGAACAGACAAGTTCAGTGTAGGCATAGGGGACCAGATTGGGTGACGAGACGTCAAGCGTTGGACAGGGTGGGCGAAGATATCCGCGTATATTGGCAGGTCCGGTCGAGCGTAGACGTGGGAAATGAACTTAGATGATGCCGCATCCCGACGAATATCCGGTGGGGCGATGTTGCTAAGAACTGGCAGCCATGGAACCGGGGTGGAACGGATGGTTCCAGAAATTATCTAACCCCCTTATGAGTTTGATCATCTTGCAAATCTAAGATATTAAATGTTTAAGCAAAAGCTAATATTTGTGCTTAGGGTTATGGTCTAGGCAGTTAGGGAACTTGAAATATTAAATCTATCACCTCCCCCACACACATGTCATTATTACTAGTGCTAGGACTAAATAGTGATAGGACCAAAATGTCATATCTTTCCCGCCACTGAAAGTCTGTGCCCTCCCCCATCCCCCCTAGGTAACCACTATAGTTTTCCAATTTAAATATGGGTGTGTGGTGAAATTGAGGGTTGAAAATAAATGATTGAAAGTATATATATATATATATATATATATATATATATATATATGTTGTGTTGTGTCTAGTTGTTTATTTTAAGTATGTGTGTTCAGTTCTCTAAATTCACATATGAGTGAGACTATCCTGTAGTTTTTCTTTACCTCTTTGCTTATTTCACTAAGCCTAATGTTCTCGAGTTCCATCCATTTTATCCCAAAGGATGTAAAATCACCTTTTTCTTATTGCTGAGTAGTACTTCATTTAGTATATGTCCCATAGCTTTTTTAAAAATGATTTTTATTACTGTTGATTCAATTTTGCTTTAAACACTGTAATATTTAAACACTGTATTATAATTTCTTTCTTTTTTTGAATCCTTTTTTTTTAATTATAAAAAGGAAACATTGACTAAACCATAGGATAAGAGGGGTACAACTTCACACAATTCCCACCATCAGAACTCTGTATCCCATCCCCTCCCCTGATAGCTTTCCTGTTCTTTAACCCTCTGGGAGTATGGACTCAGGGTCATTGTGGGTTGCAGAAGGTGGAAGGTCTGGCTTCTGTCATTGCTTCCCTGCTGAACATGGGCTTTGACAGGTCGAGCCATACTCCCAGCCTGCCTCTCTCTTTCCTTAGTAGGGTGGGGTTTTGGGGAATCGGAACTTCAGGACACATCGATGGGGTTGTCTGTCCAGGGAAGTCTGGTTGTTATCATGTTAGCATCTGGAACCTGGTAGATGAAAAGAGAGTTAATATATAAAGCCAAACAAGTTGTAGACTAATCATGAACCTAAAGGCTGGAATAGTGCAGATGAAGAGTGTGTGTGTGTGTGTGTGTGGGGGGGGGTTTCTTCATTTTGTAGATAGCTAGTAGGCATATTTTAGTTATATTCCAAAGGGCCTGTGGCTTTACTAGTTTTATCCAGTTTTGGTTGTTTCCAAAATTTTTGCTATTGTGGATAATGTGGCTATGAACATGGGGGGGTTACATATATCCCTTCGAATTAGTGATGTTATCTCTTTTGGATAAATGCCTATGAGTGGAATTTCTAGGTTATAAAGTATTTCCATCTGTATGGACCTTTTTATGGAGTCTGCAGTTTCACAGAGAGTAGCTTCATTCTTTCTAAACCTTTCCTATCCCTAGAAAGGTAACTTTTTTTTTTATTGGATAGACACAGCCAGAAATTGAGAGGGAAGGGGGTTATATAGAGGGAGAGAGGGAGAGACACCTGCAGCTGTGCTTCAACACTTGTGAAGCTGCTTTCCCCCCTTCAGGTAGGGACCAGAGACTCGAGCCAGGGTCCTTGCACACTGTAATATGTGCACTCAACCAGGTGTGCCACCATCTGACCCCTACCTATCCCTCATCTTTGAATTGAAAGAGTGCACTAATTGTATCTTCTAGATTGGAAATTCTTTCTTCTGCATGTGTGAGTCTATTTCCTAAGCCTGAGTTTGAACAGCACTAAAGGTAAATTTTTCTTTCATGCTTCCTAAATGCTTAGTGAACTCTGCTTGAAGTTCTTCTTTCAAGCTTTCTGTACTGAGTTCCTCTTTTGTGTGTCTTAATTCCAGTGTAATGTGCTCTTTCAGTTCTTGCTAAGTTCTTGTAGAGTTCTCATAAGCTTGCTATAGTCTGTCTCTAATAGACTCTCAGCATCTGGAATTTCTTGGATTTTATCTGATTTGCTTCTCTTTATTTGTTATGGCATATTTAGCTGTTTGCCTCTGTTTCTGCATGTATGGTGTTGGTTATTGTTGGCCAGCAGGTGGTGCTGTTGTGGTCTCTGGGATTCTTGTTTGTATAAATGGGGTGGTGGGTGAGGGAGGGATGTTTTGGGCTATCTTGTGGGCTAATTTTTGTGTCCGTCTTAAACTTAGACTGAGAAAAAAAAAAAAAAAACCCTGAGTCAAAGACTGACTAAATTGAGGAGGTGGGAAGGGGTTGAGAGAGACCCAGTGTACTCTGGGAGGAAGAATTTAGTTGGCTTTGAGTGTAGTGCACAGACACTTATGGGGAGTTAAGAAACTACTCAATGGAGTTGGGCGGTAGCACAGCGGGCTAAGTGCAGGTGGCGCAAAGCGCAAGGACTGGCATAAGGATCCTGGTTCAAGCCCCTGGCTCCCCACCTTCAGGGGAGTCACTTCACAAGTGGTGAAGCAGGTCTGCAGGTGTCTATCTTTCTCGCCCCCTCTCTCTGTTTTCTCCTCCTCTCTCCATTTCTCTCTGTCCTATCCAACAACGATGACATCAATTACAACAATAAAACAAGGGCAACAAAAGGGAATAAATAAATATTTTTTAAAAAAGAAACTACTCAACATGACATATTTCCCAAATAAAGTGATTTAAAATTTTTTAAAAGGTTTTATTTATTTATGAGAAAGATAGGATGAGAGAGAAAGAACTAGACTTCATTCTGGCACAAATGTTGCCGGGAATTGAACTCGGGATCTCATGCTTGAGAGTCCAAAGTTTTATCACTGCGCCACCTCTCGGACCACTATAAAATGATTTTTGAAAAGCTAAATAAATAAATAAATAAATAAAATAAAAATAAAGTCCCCCAAAAAATTACAAAAGAAGAAGTAAAGCTGTTGCTAGCTCTAGAAAATATGATCTTACCTCTCTAACAAATAGCATGCCAGCTGGTAGAAATAATAAGAAAACCTGGGCTGGCAAAATAGTTCACTTGGATAGTGTGCTGCTTTCCCATGTAAGTGACCCAGGTTTGAGCCCAGTCCTTACATTGAAGGCACCTTTGGTGATATGGTCTCTTTCACTCTACCTCTGTCTTTGTTTCTATTACACACACACACACACACACACACACACACTAAAGAAAAAAAATGAAGAAAGAAAAGGAAAGGATAATAAGAAATTTTAGTAAGGTGATTGGGTATAAGGTTACTTCATAAAAGTTGAGCAGTGAAGCAGAACTATAGGCGTCTCTCCTTCTCTAACTCTCCTCCTTTCAAATTTTTCTCTATCTTATCGATAAAATAAAGGTAGAGCAGGGGGAACAAAAATGGCTGGGAGCAGTGGATTAGTTGTGTATGCTCCGAGCCCCAGCTTGGTAGATTGG